>NC_057803.1:480058390-480312958 GCF_018294505.1 Triticum aestivum
GTGGCAATTCTGTGCCAAGCGTGGCCGGCAGTTCATGAAGGGATGGGGTGCCAACCTGGGGCGTGACCTCCGCGAACGCAAGAAGGCCCCGTTGACCGCCATCCAGGCCCTGGACCTGTGTGCCGATGCGACCGACCTCTCTCCTGGCGAGTGGCTCTCCCGTTATGACTTGGAAGACCAACTCTCCGTCATCTACTCTGATGAGGAGGCCTACTGGTGTCTTCATGGCGCCCAGAAATGGGTATTGAAGGGCGACGCAAACACGGCCTACTTTCAGGCCATTGTGAATGGTTGTCGTAGACGCAACACCATCCCGCTCCTCTAGGATGGCCTGACTCTCTTGCAGTCCCCCTGTGACATACGGACCCATGTCGACGGGTTCTATAGGTCCATGTTCTCCGCTGCTCCTCGGAGCGGCCTTTCTCTGGCCCATGATTGCTGGACCGGCCTCCAGCTGGCTTCTGATGTGGAGAACGCGGCCCTTATAGACGCCTTCTCCGAGGGTGAGGTTTGGGCTGCCATTAGAGGCATGAATCCTACCTCGGCCCCGGGTCTGGATGGCCTCCCGGTTAAATTCTTCCAGACCTTCTGGAACGTGATTAAACCTGAGATCATGGCCATCTTCGACGAGTTCTATGTTGGGTCCATCGACCTCGGGCACCTCAACTATGGGATCATTTCGCTCATCCCCAAGGTGCCTGGGGTATCCGACATCCGCCAGTTTCGTCTAATCACGGTCATCAATGTGATTTTTCGGATTCTGGCGAAAGGGTACGCCAATAGGGTGACCCTGCTTGCCGACCACATTACCCACCCCAACCAGTCCGCCTTCATTCAAGGGCGGTATATCCTGGATGGGTGCTAGTCTTCATGAAGTACTCCATGAGGTCCGGTCTAAGCACCCCAGGGAGGTTTTCCTGAAGATCGATTTCCATAAGTCATACGACATTATTAGTTGGTCCTTCCTTCGGGAAGTTTTGCTTTGGAAAGGCTTTGATGACCGATGGATCACCAAAGTGATGCAGATGGTTTGCTGCGGTCGCACTGATGTGAACATCAATGGTGAGATCGGCCCTTACTTCCCCACCCTCTGTGGGGTTAGACAAGGCGACCCCTTCTCCCCATTCTTGTTCAACATGGTGGTGGACGCGCTTGCCGCCATCTTGGATAAAGCTAAGGCTACTGGCCATATCCGTGGGATCACCCCCACCTGCCCGGCGGCTCTGGGATCTCCCTTCTCCAGTACACCGACGACACCATCATCATGGTCGAAGGATCGGAATCGGATATCTCTAACCTTAAGTTCCTTCTCCTCTGCTTCCAACAAATGTCTGGCCTCAAGATCAACTTTGACAAGAGTGATGTGATGGTGATGGCTACTCTCTAGCAGAGTGCCTGAACATTGCCAACCGGCTCAACTGTCGCCTGGGCTCCTTCCCCACAACATACTTGGGAATGCCCATTAATGACTCTCGGCTTACCGTCGCTGACTTGCGTCTGACCGTGGCCAAGTTGCTAACGCGCATAGAGCCTTGGCAGGGTAGGTTGTTGTCTAAGGTGGCCCAGACTCATAAAATCCTCCCTCTCCAGCCTCCTCTTGTTCTTCATGAGCTTATACAGCCTTCACAAGAATCTACACCATGAGATTGCCAAAGTCCAGTCTTGCTTCAATTGGGCAGGCGACAACAATAAGAAGAAATACCATATGGTCAGCTGGCCTGACATTTACAAGCCTCGGGAACAAGGTGGCCTCGGTATCATGTGCTCTAAGCGCATGAATATTGCACTCCTATACCACTCGCTCTGGCGGATCTCACAAGGTCATGGTGGCCTCTGGTTAGACATCATCCGGAACAAGTACCTGCATGGGCAACTCCTAGCCTTCTGTCAGCGAACTGGTGGTTCCTAGTTCTGGCGGTCGGTCATACAACTTCTCCCAGTCCTCCGCATTGGGACCTCCATCTCGGTTGGATCTGGGGCTGTGACTCTGTTCTAGTTTGACCGGTGGGCCGGTGACACCCCCTTCGCGGCGCGCTTCCCCAACCTCTTCTCCATCGCTGTCAACCCTTCGATCTCAGTAGAGAGGGCCCTTATTGACTTAGGGCGCCTCGCATTCTGGAGGCCATTTGGGCCTCCGGATTCCGCCGCCTGGCGTGAGTTGCTTGATTGCGTCGCTCTCCACGAGCCGGTAGTGGACGCTGGCAAGGATCATGTGAGGTGGTGCCTTGAGCCGTCAGGCCAATTCTCCACCAAGTCCATGTACCAGGCCATCGCACCCTCCATCGCGCCTCCCCCCTAACGGCAGTGTGGTCCATTCGCCTACCACTGAAAATCTGGATCTTCATGTGGCAATGGATTCGCGGACGGACCCCGTCTGGGGTCGAGGTCCGCAAATGCAATGGCCCGGGCTCTGGCCTATGCCCGCTATGCGGTGTCCCCGAAGACTTGAATCACATCTTCTTCTCTTTTGTGTCTACTCAATTTGTGTGGAGCTGCTTTAGAGAGGTGGTGGGTGGGAATTGGTGTCACACCAACTTCCCCGACCTATTTTTCGAACTCCAGAACTCCCCCCTGCTTTCTCGCCACATCAGGTGGCTTGAGATTGGGGCTATTGTTTGGACTCTCTGGACAATCCGCAATAAACTTGTGATCTAGCGCACTCCTCTTCGACGGGCTACTGACGCTCTTTTCAAACTGGCTGGTTACTTGCAGCTTTGGCGGTCGCTTAGCCGCCCACAGGACCGGGACGCCATCTCCGCCTTCATCGCCGACCTTCACTCGATAGTCGTCCAACTGTCGCTACCGCCCCTCCACCTCCTCCGGAGCCAGACTAGGCGCCTGTTGTGTGCTCCAGCGCCCTTTTTTCCTTTTTGTTTGGGCTTGTTGAGTTGTGCCCTCAGCAGAACCTTTTGTACTTCCTCTCGTGGGACTTGGATATGCGTGTTTGAAATCCCTAGTTCTGGCATGACCTAGGCTAGCTTTCATGTTTGCATCATGTTTAAATTTCATTGAAATTTGAAATGGGGATTTGTGGAACCATCAGAATCATTCTAGAATGATCCAAATAAAAAAATTGCTCCAAAAGGGTCCAAGAAAATGCTCATGTTGCTCTCTGAAAATATTGGACAGAGATAAAAATCAAACCAATATTTTTAAGAGCTCATAAGTATTTATTTTCGGCATTTGGAATTAATGCAGTAATTATTTGCTTTGGATATATATTGTTATATATATATAATATTGTCCAAAAATTATGCTAGTAGGTGAGGAGCTCTGGAATAATACCACTAGCCTCTACAAAAATTGGCATAAGAAAATAAAATGGTTTAGTATTTTTATTAAACCAAACAAATGTCAGAAAAATAGAAAACAGAAACAAAATAGAAAAAAGGGGAGAAACTTACCTGGCGCCTCTGGCCGGCCCATTTCTGTTCTGGCCCAGCCCACCAGGGGCATAGTCGTCTTCCTCCTCTTGCCAGTAGGCAGAGGGGAAGCGGTGCCCGACGCCGTGCGCGCCAGCACGCAGCTGCCTGCCTGGCCTTTCAAGGTCTTCTCCTCACGCCAGACGTTGCCGCGCGCCTCCCAAGCCTCTCTCGCTCTCTCCCGTGCCATTCCCTCTTCCCCCTCGCTCTTTCTCTCACGGCCGAGCATGCCCGTCGCCACTGCTCGCCGTTGTCACGCTCACCGCCTCCCCCTCGCCCTCTCATCGTGCCCACGAGCTCCGCGCCGCTACCCTGCACGTCTCCCTCAGCCACGCAAGCCGGAGCGCCCTGAGGCGCCTCCATCACCGTCATCATCATCTCCGGCCACCGGAGATCGTCTTCGCCGCCCCGCCATCTCCAGTGCGTCCTCGAGCTCGCCGTCAAGCCCACCGGGACCGCTGTGAGCTCCTGCTCCTTCTTCCTCTCTCTGTTTAGCCGTTCGCGCGCCATAGCCCCGGCCACCACCACGGCCGTAGCTCTTCGCCGCCGTTCATGTCGCTGCCATGGCCACTATCACCTAGGGCCATGACCGAGCACACCACCGTGCTCAGTGCAACGCCAGGAGGCCGTCGAGGCACTCCGCAGCCCCTGTCGTGCCCCGTAGCTCGATTCCGCCCAAACCCGTGCTCCGGCCGCCGCTGCGAGCACCGCTCCGGCAAGCTTCGGCCACCCCGTGTCCTCCCGTCGCCTCCACTAGATGCGCCCGAGCACCAGCTCCTCGGAGATGGTCTCCGCGGCCCATTTGGTCACCGGAGGACCAAATCCGAAGCCCTTCGCCGCGTCTGGCCTCGCCGGCGTCGAGTCGCCGGCGGGTTTGACCCCGCTGACCGGGGTTTAACCTTCCCCCTTGTGTCACTGACGCATGGGCCAGCCCCCTGACATTTTAGTTAGTATTAGTTTAGCACTAATTAACCTAGGTTAGTTAGCTAGTTAGTCGCTGACCAGTGGGCCCGGCACCCACTAAGCCTAATTAGACTAAATAACCCCCCATGTTAACTAACTGAGTCACTGACATGTGGACCCCACACGTCAGGTTTGACTTGGTCAGTGCCATTGACCTGCTAACGTAAGCATGATGATGTGCTGACGTAATATATCATTTTTTGGTTTTAAATTAAATCAGGAAATTCCAAAAAATTAGCTAAACTTCAAAAATTCATAGAAATTCAACCGTAGCTCAGATTGAAATAATTTATATATGAAAAATTATCAGAAAAATTCAATCTATCCATCTGTACCATTTTCATGCAGGACAAACCAACCTATACATGCTGTATGTATGAAAACACACTTATGGCATTTTAAGAGACTTAATTTAGAGTTGCATTTGAACCTGGTTCAAATGGACCTCTTCCAAGTTGAATGCTAAATGCATTAGCTCAAAACACATCACATACTCATGCCATGTTCATGCATCATATTTTTGCATATGATTGTGTATTGATTGTCGACATCGTTCCTTCTCGATAGGTCCTGCTCCGGAGACCGATCCAGAGTACCTGTCAGAGGAGGAGTGCCCCCCTATTGATCTACCAGGCAAGCAAACCCCCTTGTTCATTCCTATACAATCCTACTCTCTCACTCCTGCTCTCATTTATTGCATTAGGACAACAACGATTCAACTGCTACTTTATGCTGCGTTAGTTGAACCCATTCCTCTGCATGACCTGTCATTGCCACAGTAAATAGTTAAAACCCACTAGCATGTGTAGGAGTTGATTGAGCCATGTTGTGTTCCTACCATGCCATGCCTGCTATTGCTTAGAGTTATGTCAGGTATGATTCAACGGGAATGAATTGGAGTGTTACGATATGTTCTGGTGCTGAGAGTTAAGTGTATGAACATGATTTGGTAAAGGTAGCGGTGAGAGGTCATGTAGGAGTACATGGTGGGTTGTCTCATTGGGACTGTCCTTAAGAACTGAGTTCTGTGTAAGTTGTCCAATGACTATCTACTACCACACATTGGGCTCCGGGCGCTCCAAGTTCTCTCGACTTATTAACCGCCTTGATCTCTGTCCAGAAGTTGCAAATAGTTTCTGGTGTTTGTAGGTAGTGCTATTTTTCTACCGAGTGGCACCCGGCAGGGTGGACTTGGGGCAGACTAGGCACACGTGGCCCGGTGTACCGAGTGGCACCTGGATGGTGGGCTCGGGAACACTATACACATCGTTTGGGGCCGTGAGCGAAACCCCGGCCGGATCTCCTTGCGGATGGAACCCGAATAGGCGATAAACCTGGACTAGAGTCTTGTGTGGTTAGTCAGGTCATGGCCGACACCTTCGCCAGGCTTCCGCTTGAAGGTTGCCGAGGTACATGACGTGTACATGGTGATAAGTGGTGAGAGCATGTGTGAAGAAGTACACCCCTACAGGGTTATCAAGATCTATTCGAATAGTCGTGTCCTCGGTTATGGACTTCTTGGATGCTTACGTGGTACATAGACAACTTACACTACACCACAACCCTTGATTGGGGGCAATTAACTGTCGGGAGAAATACGTGAACAAGCGCAAAATATCTGCCAGGACATTTGTTACTGCCAGGAGAAATACTTCGGGGCACAGAAACTGCCGGTAGAACTTGTGGAACAAGGGCACACAGACTGCCAGTAAAATTCTAGCGCCCGTTTTCTGCTGGGACAAGTAAACCACGGCCTGTTTTGTGTTGGGAAGTGTCTTTAGCGCAAGTCCAAAATTGTACTAGGCCCAAGCCCGCACCAGCGATGGAAAAAAGGCGCGAGAGACTAAAATTTTGGCACTAGACGCGCCCCAATCCCCCAAATCGGCCCGATCCAATTTCACCCCCAAATCTTGCCGTTCCCTACACCAGACCGCACCTACTGCCACCACAAGCACCGCACCACCACCGCTGCCCCCAACCATCCATCGCCGCCGACCACTGCCGCCGTCGCCTCTCACCCACCGCACCCTTGCCGCCTCTCCCAACTACCCCAGCACTGCAGACCGTCCTCCGCTCCGTCCACTGCCGACGTCGCCCCAATCACCCCACAGCAGCGCCGCCGAGCACCCAACGGACATGGAGCACCACCAGCACTGACCGGCCCCGTCGCTAAGCCACTCCACTGCCGACCACCCTCCTCCGCCGAACGCCTTCCATCGCTACATCGCGAGATTCCTCTCTCAAGTAGGCGTCCTCCCCGCAAGCTTCACCCAAGCAGCGAGCCGGTCGCCACCACTCTTTCTGGCATCCCACCTCGCAGGTTTGTTCCTTCCTTCCCCTTCTTCCACCGCATGCTCCTGCCTCATCAGCCCTTCTGGCTGCTTTAGCTCCATGGCCAATTCCCATTGGAGATGTGGACTTCTTCATATGCACTATCTATAGCTGGCATTGATTGAGCTCAATCTGAGATGCAACTTTTTTTGCAGCAATCTGAGATGCTACTGTTGCTACTGATTGTTGCCTGCTTTGGGCCTTTTTAGACCTCCCAAGAATTTATGCCCTTATCTGATTATATAATGGTGAGATACAAAGATGGAACAGGGTGCAGCACAAGGAAAGTGGATGAGTATGGATGCACCCCTTACCTCATGAAAGTGGACCTCAAGATGTATTCTAGCCACTAAAACCTTCACTGGTTAGTGTTCGGTCCTATGTTCTTTCCTTGCATTTGGACTTTACAGATACAGTTTTAGATATACAATGTTCTCTTGCATTAGTAGTATAATTTATGGACTGCACAGACCGACTAATTTCTCAGTGGACGATACACCTTCAAGTTGATGTAAGCACAAGATTAAGTTGATTTATACCACATTTCTGTAAGAAAAAATCAAGTAGAATTGATTGCCACCAGAATTGCTTGGTTCACTGGATTAACATCTTCTACGAGCTCATGTTTGAGAGAAAAAAACGTCTAGAAGCTCATCGCATTTCCAGTCTGACATGTAAATGGGTTACAACACGCTTTGTAGTTGTTTGTTTCATCAGAAGTTATGGTTGATGTTAATTGTTTTTTGTTCTGCACATTAGTGTCTCCTATGTTTGGTAATAAGCACATCTTATATGATCCGCTCCACTCTGCGGTGGTGGCAAGCACAATAGTGAGTGGAGGTTGAGGGGAGATTGGGTGGCACATGGCAGTGCCTGCCGACCGGGAGAGTGCGCGGGAGGAAGAAGTAATAAAGGAAGAAGAAGAATAGTGCCGCTTGCACGTTAGCCGTCGGACGGTGACCGAACGTCCTAGAATTTTTTCCAGACCCGTGTTAAATAGGTGCTCCCTTTTTATTTTATTTTCTTCTATTGGGAGATGGACCTTGTACACTTGGAAATTACAAAAGATGTTTTTTATCTCAAAAAAGGGAGATGCTTTTTAACACTAGATCTTGTGATAGCCAGTGCAAACCATCTGTGTTGATGTTTTGCACCCATCCTTCTTCTAGACAGACTTGTGCATGAACTTGTTAGGATTGTTTTGGATTTTTTTCTCAATCTGCAATGATTCTGTTGTTGTTTCAATCTAATCTACCAATCATGTTCCTCGTCTTATTTTGATCCTTCAGTCGCAAAGATCCTAAAATGAAATATGCAGATAGATAGATAGATAGATAGATAGATAGATAGATAGATAGATAGATAGATAGATATATAGATAGATAGATAGATAGATAGATAGATAGATAGATAGATAGATAGATAGATAGATAGATAGATATATAGATAGATAGATAGATAGATAGATAGATAGATAGATAGATAGAAACTAACTGTGTAGCTTTGCGGCCTCGTTTGACATTGTGCAGGAAACGGAGCTTTACTATTAATTGTTGAACGAGGCCACGAGCAATGCAGCCTCTACCATTACATGTTCGCCTGCGATTTTCAAACTGATGAATTTGGAGTAGAGACACTATTGAAGTACACATACCAATCACCAGGTATTACAGATTTCCAACCAGCTGTATATGAAATTGAACATTCTTTCTGGTATCTGAAACTTCATGAACTCTAAACAAATGAGTTAGATTGTAGTCAGAGATTTTGGAAAGAGGCCATCCCATTGTAGATCATGGAAAAATATTTATGAGCTAACAATTGATGATATTCATTAACCTGTTTCACTCTAAGTAAGAAGATAATGCAAATAAAAAGATACTCAAGCCTGCATAGAGTCCATTGATATGGAAAAAACATTGTGGTTGTAATACTCAGTTACTCACCTAACAGAGTTTGATCCTGCTCACACTTATTCCAGCTTTCCGTTGCTTTCCTTGTTTGATCTATGCACGTAGATAAAGGAGTTAGAAGGAGGAATTGAACACATGAAGAGAGAGGGGGGGGTAATAGAGAGGAATCTTCTATAATCCACAGGGCAGAGCACAATGCGACTTCCTCTGCTCGCTACAAACCCCTTTGCATCGTCCATAGAGCAGAGCACAACTAGCAGCTCTGTAGTGACGCAACACTTCTGCTACCCATCCAAAGAGTAAACCCTTCTTCATCCACGCCAGATATAGTGCAACTCAGCGTTGCACCCCTTACTATTTTCCCTAGAGATCCAACATCTTCTGTTTTGAGAAATACTATAGTTTTTGAGATTACCATAGTTTTATTTACAAGGAGGTGTTTGGTTTCCCTTAAAATTGAGGTTTTAATACTATAGTATTTGGTAAATCATGGTTTTACCTCTATATTAAAAAAAAGAGCCCTGGACCTCTTTTTAAAAAACAGAGCAGCCGAAAAGAACCGGCATGGCACCCTATTATCCTCTCCCCCTCTATTCTCTGCAGCTCGCCTCGCTCTCCAAGAAAACTCGCCTTGCTCCCACACCCTGCCTCCCTGATCGAGTGTCCTTTTTGATAACCACAAGCCTTGAGCACGGCTGTTCAGTGGAGTTGAGTTTATGCAAGCTTCGGTTGTTATGCATGCGGATGGTATGGACTGGCCAGCTGGCTAGCTAGCTAGAAAAATGTGCTGCTCTATAGACGTGTGCATGGATATTCTTTGGCCGGTCTCTACATGCAACGGCTAGCTCCGCTAGAAAAACAGACATTTCGCAGCTAGTACAACTAATTTTACAATGATGTGTCAAACGTCTTCTATGTATTAATACTTTAAAATACTCTGATATGTCAATACCACGGTATTCATGCCTACTAGCTAAATTACTATAGTTTTTTGATACTTTGGTTTTTGCAATACTTTACTGTCAAACACAGGCTAAGTTGTTTCTTCATTTGTACCATCTTATCTGTTCAGGTTGGCATCACACTGGAAGATCTTCTGGTCAACACGTAGTTGTACAAGTCAACTAGGATGTCTACATGGTGATTCTTCTGTTCAGTGACAACACGATCAAGTGGGGTGAGGCTTGTCTGTGGTCTTTCAAGCAATACAAGTTTGATGACTCTTCTGCTAGAGACACGTGGCCCTGTTTGAATAATGCAGCTTCACAAGATGGTGGCGAGTCTGGTATTCAGAACATCTCATGAATATGGCAATGCCATTCAATGAACGGCTGAGCAGAAATATACAAAAGTGTGAACCTGCCATTGTTTCCTAGACATAGCTGTAGCCGTAAGTCAAGCTCATACCGTTAGTGTAGCTTAGTTTGAAGACATAACATCTTATTATCTGATGTAAATTATATTTACCAATGTGGCTGGTTGTTACTGAACACATCTATGGATGTTGAGATCTTGAATTTTTTGTCTTAATGTGTTTGAGGTATGCAATTGAACCTTGAGTGAAATGATGTATGATGCATGGGCATATTGTGATTGGATTCTAAATCGAGGATATGTTGCCCAGAACGGCCAGATTGTTTTTGAAACAAAACAGGATGACATATTATCTACCGTGCCAACCTATTTGTGCTGGCTAGGGCAGAAAATCTGCCGGGACAAGTAATCCCCAGCAGCCGTTCTCGTGTCGGTTCTATCTACCGGGAGAACCATTGTGCCGGCAGTTTATCAGCCCTTTAAAGAGCTTTCTCCTGGCAGTTTTCTGTCCTTACATCAGTGTTGTGGTGTAGTGTTAAAGTGGATACTCTAAAATTCTCAAGACAAGTGTGAGTGCTATGGATGGCCTTCTCGTAGAGAGACGGGGATGAATCCATAGTAGTGTATTGATGTGGTGATTAGTGGACTCGTGTGTGCTGCCTCACCTCAAAGAAGTTTCTCGTAGTCGTAGAACAGGATAGCCACTGAGTCAAAGCTGGCTTGCTGCAACTAAACCCCACATTACCTTCTTGATACAAATGCATGTATGATAGGATCTGATGTAAGTCTTGCTGAGTACCTTTGTACTCATGTTTGCTTTATTTATGTTTTGCAGGTGAGACATCTGTCTCACTAGTAGTACCACTTGGACTTCGACGAGTAGCTTGTTACCTCAGCTACGATCTTGTACCCTTGGGAGGGACTTGTAGATAGTCAGGCTTCTTAGCCTTTTTCTTTTGTAGTTGTCTATACTCAGACATGTAATGCTTCTGTTGCTTGTATGCTCTGAATGATGGGTCATGTGACCCCTGTTTGTATTTAATGCTATGTGGCTCTTCTGGGCCTTTATCTATATGAGTTTGAGTTATGTTGTGATGCCATGTTGTACAACACATACTTGCATGTTATGCGTACATGTGACGTGTATTGCTATGTGTGGGATCCCACAACCTAGTTGTTTATCCTTGGTACGTAGCCTCTCTTATGGGGAAATGTAGTCTAGTGCTTCCACTGAGCCATGGTAGTCTGCTACAGCCCGGTTCACCGGAGTCCTGCTAGCCCAGCACTACTGCTCTGGAACACTTAGACTGGCCGGCATGTGATTCACTTCGTTCTTGTGTCTGTCCCTTCGGGGAAATGTCACGCGGTGACATCCGGAGTGCTGTCTAGCCTGCTACAGCCCGGTTCACCGGAGTCCTGTTAGCCCAGTGCTACAGCCCAGATTCGCACGCTGCTAACCAACATGCTCGATGTTGATTCATGTATGCCTGTCCCCGTAAGTTAGTGCCACTTTGGGTTCACGACTAGTCATGTCGGCCCGGGTTCTCTGTCATATGGATGCTAGCGATACTATCATATACGTGAGCCAAAAGGCACAAACGGTCCCGGGCCATGGTAAGGTGACACCCGTGGGAATACCGTGCTGAGACCGCAAAGTGATATGAGGTGTTAGATGCTAGATTGGTGTGACTTAGAACCGGGGTCCCGACATGGGGCACAAGCCTTTTTCGGTATATCTAGTCAGGTTGCTCCTTTCCCCTTTGTTGTCAAGACTACAACCATCGCTAAGTAGAAATTTCCAATGGTATGTCATGTGACAGCAGATCATTCTTTTGTTTGAGCCTTTCTGAAGACCAATTGCCCATTATGTTTTACTACTAGCTGCATTTTTGTTGCTCATAGGCATGAACTTAACTGACTGATTTTGAAAACTATTTGACTGTTGTAGATCGAGAGGGACGCTCACAGGAGCTTTCGGGATAAGAACCTTAGCAGCCTCAAGAAGAATGAAATGACCCAATGCATGATCTGCTTCTTTGAAAACCAGAACTCTGAATATGGATGTACTGACCATGAGGTAGCGCTTTTCTCTCGACTTCCTAATTGAGTGTTGTCGGTGTCAAAACCGGCGGATCTCGGGTAGGGGGTCCCGAACTGTGCGTCTAGGCCGGATCGTAATAGGAGGTAGGGAACACTTTGTTTTACCCAGGTTCGGGTCCTCTCGATGGAGGTAATACCCTACTCCTGCTTGTTTAATATTGATGATATGGGTAGTACAAGAGTAGATCTACCACGAGATCAAGGAGGCTAAACCCTAGAAGCTAGCCTATGGTATGATTGTTGTGTATGGAGTTGATTGCCTACGGACTACAACCCTCCGGTTTATATAGACACCGGATAGGGTTAGGGTTACACAGAGTCGGTTACAATGGTAGGAGATTTTGAATATCCGCATCGCCAAGCTTGCCTTCCACGCCAAGGAAAGTCCTATCCGGACACGGGACGAAGTCTTCAATCTTGTATCTTCATAGTCCAGGAGTCCGGCTGAAGGTATAGTCAGGCTACCCGAACACCCCCTAATCCAGGACTCCCTCAGTAGCCCCTGAAGCAGGCTTCAATGACGACGAGTCCGGCGCGCAAATTGTCTTCGGCATTGCAAGGTGGGTTCCTCCTCCAAGTCCTTCATAGAAGATTTGTAACACCAAGAGCAGTGTCCGGTTCTGCAAAGTAAGTTTCCACATATTGCCATAGAGAGAATAATATTAACACAAATCAAATCTGCTGACGTATTCTATAGTGCGCCATCACACTACAGCCAAGCCCTTTACTTGAATCGTTTTCACTTTTCCACCTCAGCATGTTTTGCGAGGCAGCTTCCTTGGCACGTCTTGTTAAAGCAGAGATCGTGTACCCCCTTTACGGGATTCTCATTAATACGGACGTGGATAACCCAACTGCGCCATTTATCACAGCGCTAGGGAGGCAAGCGAGTTTTACTAGGCTGGTGGGGACGCACAACCGCATCCGCCCATATAAGGGGATAAGGATCCACCCTTTTACCTACGCCTTCTTCCTCTTTTGCCTATCCATCTCCTGCGCACTTGAGCTCCAGCGCCAAAGCCCGCACTTCCCACCTCAACCTTCTCCAGCAATGTCCGGAGCGGGAGGCAAGTGGATGGTCTCCTCCGTCACGGAGGGCGATGTCAAAAAGCTAAGGAAGGCCGGATACTTGTCCAAAGACATCGCGCACCGGCTTCCCGAGGAGGGGCAGCTTCTCCCCACCCCAAGGCCCCATGAGAGGGTGGTATTCCTTCCCCACTTCCTCCGTGGACTGGGCTTTCCACTTCACCCATTCGTCCGGGGGCTCATGTTCTACTATGGCCTGGATTTTCACGATCTGGCCCCGAACTTCATCCTCAACATCTCGGCGTTTATCGTCGTGTGCGAGGCTTTCCTCCGCGTCCGCCCCCATTTCGGCCTCTGGCTCAAGACCTTCAACGTCAAGCCCAAGGTGGTGTGTGGCAACCAGGCGGAGTGCGGAGGCGCCATGGCGGGCAAGATTGCCAACGTCATGTGGTTCGAGGGCTCCTTCGTAGAGACCCTAAAGGGGTGGCAAGCCGGGTGGTTCTACATCACCGAGCCATGCGATCCGAAATGGATCTGTAACATCCCAAATTTTCAATTGGGAATGTTATACATTAGATCATCATGCATATCATATTTTATTTTGCTTTTGGTTTTGATCCTAGAAAATCCTAAGCAACTCAAGGACCCACGGAGAGAGTTGGGGATTTCGTTATTTACATATTTGAGTTTTCTCAAATTTTGTAAACAGGATCATTTGATTTTATTTATTTTATCATCAATTATTTCTATTACAAAAATATGAGAGAGGGAATAAAATGACTTTCCCAAAATATAGAGATATTGAGGATTTAATAAAAAAAATCAAATAAGTTTTATTTCGGAGTTTTTCGGTATTCTATTTGAATTTAGGAAAAATGCGCGTTTTACAAAATTGCATTTAGGGCCCAAATAAATGTTCACTTTATCGGGCTTCATTTTAGAAACCTGGGAAAATTTATTTCATGATTTTTGGAGTCCGTTTAGTATTTCTTTTTATTTTTCTTCCGAGCGTAATTATTTAAAGAAAACAGCGGAACCGACTATGGGCCGTACTCGGCCAGGACTCCCCTGGCCGGGGCCTTTATAAGGCGCCGCCCCGGGGCCCGAGAGCCCACACCAGCCCCGCGCCCGAAACCCTAGCTAGCCGCCGCCGACGCCCCGCCGCCGATCCGCCGGAGCGGCACGCCGCCCGAGGTTCGCCGCCTCGAAATCCGTGCCGTTTAAAAAAATCCGTTCGTCGTTTTTCTTTTTCGTCGGATTTTTCCACGGTTATTTTCTGATCGCGATTTCTGATGCGATTTTCGTTTTAGTATAACTTTTTGCTCGTTTATCGGAATCAGGTGATTCAACCGCCTGGAGTTTCGTCTCGAAACCCTCTTTCCGAATAATCAACTTAAACAAGTTTTTGCTACTGTAAAATTTGATTTAGATCCAGATTTCTAGAACGAAGTTGTTTTCTTTCGTCGTTTGATTTCTTTTGCTTCGTTCGATTTGATTCTTTTTGCAAACCAGGGTTCTTAAGTTGAACTTTCTGGTTAGATCTTCTATTTGAGTTTTAGCTGTGCATTAGATGAGTACTTATTGTATGCTTGTTTGTTTGTCTGCGATAGAATACCCGGAGTGCGCCACCTGTTACTTTGAATCTCTAGGTTTCGCGGATCATCAGCAAGGCAAGTAACACTTTGATCATACCTTTTCTACAACCCAGTTTTATTGCATTAGATCAATCCTCACACATTGCATGATTAGGATCTAATTAAATTGTGGGATGGGAAGTAGATGAGGTAGTACCTATTACCTGTTTATTATCAAACCTTTGGGAGTTACTTCTATGTTTGCTTATTATACAATGCTATGCTAGTAGATGTGGATTGGGTGAGTGATATCCATGACAGATGTGAGATTGTTAATTAATGGTTTATCTAAGGTGGCAACCTAAACACACATCTGGGTGGATTGAGGCACCTGGGTATTCCAGGACTTTCCTGTTTTTCTTTTGGACCGCCACCCAGGCTCAAAGGGATCATGAGATTATTCATACTAGAAACTTCCGTGTGCAGCCACAAGCCATTATGGGCTCTGGCATAGTTGATTAAGTTGTGCGAACTCTTACAGTGGTAGACTAGCAGATGTAGGGGATGTAGGTGGTACGGTCTACCCGATCGTAAGGTGCTAGCGCTTCTGAAAGACTATGTCTCGGTCATCCGTCTTCTCAAACACCATGTAGTGCGAGAAAACAAACGGAGGCGATCGAGTCTTGTGGGGAAAAGTGCGCAAACCTCTGCAGAGTGTAATAAACTAATCATGGTTAGCCGTGTCCCCGGTTATGGACATCTTGAGTATCTAGTACCTGGATTTTCATGTGAATCTCAACATGTTACTCTAAAGTTAATTTTGTTGGGTTTAATGATGTCTTAATTGGGATTGAGAATGCTGTCAACCATTCTCAATGTTTAACAACCACCATGATAGTAATTAAATTTATTCCTTTGAAGTAGGGAAAAATTGGCTTTACGCAAAAACTGTAACCATAGAGCTTTCCACCAGCCAAATATGCATATAGTATAGCTGTTGCATTCCATTACTCTCTATGTGTTACCTTGCCAGCATATTCCATGTGCTGACCCGTTTTCGGGCTGCAACGTTAATGTTGCAGACTTTTCAGACAACGATTAAGGAGTTTTTAGGTCGTGGTTCTATACTCAGTGATGCCGTTGGAGTTGATGGACTCACCTATCTTCCAAGCCTTCCGCTGTTATCGTTATTAGATGGCCTTAAGCCATATTTATTGTAATAAGTTCTCTTTTGAGACATTCGATGAAATAAGTGTGTGATTGCTACTCTGCTATAAATCCTTTGAGTACTGTGTGGTGTCAGCATTACTGATCCACGGATGACACCGGAGCACAGAGATCAGACTGTTTGAGGTCTGGTCGCTACAGAGATGGTATCAGAGCACACGCTGACTGTAGGACACGACCACTAAGCTAAAGACCTAGATCACTACTCACTCTCTTCTCTTCTGACCTCTCATCTCTTCTACTCTTTAGGATGGCGGATGCAAGGAACAAGTTCACCCAACCGGATGAAGATACACCCTTTGGACGCCACTTGAAGGAAGTCACTAGATACCTGAACATAGGAGTACCAAGCTTCACGGGAACCTACAATGCCACTTTACCTGAAGAAGAGCGCTGGATGATTCAAGTTCAAGTTCCAGGAAGGACGTTCATGCCCATCACTGAGCCCATAGAGTTTTCTTTTGATGCACCAACTTGGAGTCTAGGAAAGAGTATGGCAGCTCACATCGCCATGGGATGCATTGGAGAAGTCTACCGCAAGGATCTCAAGGATACTATCTACCAGATTTGCGGACGCCGAGATAAACACTGGGAGATGATCAGCACCAGAAAGATAGATCAATTGCAGCTTTTATTCAGGAGTTAAATCGGCACATTCGACGACAGGAGAATCAGATGTGCGCCGACATGATAGATCTGAAGAAGGCTAAGACTAGAATCAAGGAACTAGAGGAAGAACTCAAGGCTACATGCGAAGATTATGAAGAAGAAATTGAAGTATTGGTGGAGAAGAATGACGATCTGATCAAGAAGATTAGAATATTTATGGGAGGCCCGACACCAGTAGATGAAGACGAAGAACCCAAGGAGATTAGCTCGGAAGACTACCTCATCATCGACGGCACCGACTCAGAACAAGATAGTAGCGATGAGGACTATGTTGATGAAGCTGGAGCCGATATCATGGAGTCTACAACCGTAGAATATTTCTAGTAGACCACCTCATCAGTAGTAGTAGTCCACCATGTAAATATAGTAGTCCGAGCACTTTGCGATAGCTAGATCGATTGAATGCCTTTGTTTGTTTGAGTGAAGTGAATTGTTTGCTTTTGCCTCATGTGCATATGGGTAGTGTTTTCTCTTTAGACCCCCTCTATTCTTATATCTCATCTTTTCTAAACCCTCAGATGCCTCCGAGACGTGACCTCGGATTTGCCTTTCCGCCGGAGCTCACTCAGTTGATCCAGCAGCAGAACACTTTGATGCAGTTGCTAGTTCAGAATCAGAATCAGGGGAACAACAACAACCCACCACCACCACCACCTGTTGACCACTTAGCCCGTTTTCTTAGGCTGAATCCGCCGGTGTTTTCCAGTAGCACCGAGCCGATAGTAGCAGATGATTGGCTCCGCAAGATAGCTAGGGAGTTGACCACAACAGGATGCACAGATGCGGAGAAGGTTAAGTTTGCCGCACATCAGTTAGAAGGACCAGCAGCATCCTGGTGGGAGAATTTCACTGACACCTTCCCAGTTGACACTGTCACATGGGACCAGTTTCAGCAGGCTTTTCGTACTGCCCATGTTTCAGCAGGAGCAATGGCCATGAAGAAGCGTGAGTTTCGTAACTTGCGCCAAGGAGGACGGATAGTTGGCCAGTATGTGGAGGAGTTTAGTAAGCTAGCACGTTATGCCCTAGATGATGTTGCTACAGATGCAGCTAAGCAGGAGAAGTTCCTGGAAGGATTGATTGATGAGTTGAGTATGCAGTTGATGGTAGCCACCTTCAACAACTACCAGGAGTTGGTAGATCGTGCTCTTATGATTGAAGGGAAGCAGCAGCAAATTGAGAACCGCAAGAGGAAGGATGGACAAGGAAAGTATAATTCAGGAGCTCAGCAGAAGCCACGTTTTACCCCTAGACCGGGAGGACATTTTCAGCATACCCATGGAGTAGGTAGCCCGCACAATCACAATGACACCAAGAATGGTAATGGGAATGGAGGAAGCAATGGACAGAACCGCACCAACCCATCAACCCCAGCCAAGAAGGACTTGAGCCAAGTCACTTGCTATAAGTGTTCGAAGCCAGGACATTATGCAAATGAATGTCCTGAAGGCCAAAATGGCAATGGAAGTTCTGGGAAGAAGCCGAACCCTTTCAATAGGGGACAGGTGAACCACGTTAGCATGGAGGAGGTTGAAGCTCAGCCCGATGTAGTAATAGGTAAGTTTTTGGTTAAGTCATGTACTGCACTCATTCTTTTTGATACTGGTGCATCGCATTCATACATATCAAGGGGATTTGTGGATAAGTATAACCTACCAACCCAAGCCCTTAGGTCACCCATGTTAGTAACCTCGCCAGGAGCAGAGTATATGGCTAGTCTATGGTGTGATCGGTTACCATTAAGGATTGGTAACTATGTTTTTCCCTCAGACCTAGTAGTATTGGAATCTCAAGGATTGGATGTGATATTAGGCATGGATTGGTTATCAAAGTATGAAGGAAATGAGTGTGCTAGTAAGTCAATTTTGCTTACCACACCAGAAGGGAGAAGGATCAAGTATGTATCCCGGCATGTGCCAAAGAGGACACAAGTAAATTCCTTATCAGGAGTTGTGCAGGAGGAAGTACCAGTGGTAAAGGATTTTCCTGATGTATTTCCCGAAGAGTTGCCAGGCATGCCACCGGATAGAGACATTGAGTTTTTGATTGAGCTTTTGCCAGGCACTGGGCCAATATCGAAGCGACCATATAGGATGCCAGCAAAAGATTTGGTGGAAATTAAGAAGCAGATTAAGGAGTTACTGGATAAAGGTTACATTCGCCCAAGTTCTTCGCCTTGGGGATCGCCAGTACTTCTAGTGGAGAAGAAGGATGGATCGTTAAGGATGGTTGTTGATTATCGAGGATTGAACGAAGTAACAATCAAGAACAAGTACCCACTACCAATGATCAACGATCTGTTTGATCGATTGCAAGGAGCTAAAGTATTTTCCAAGATCGATTTGCGATCAGGGTACCATCAGTTGAAGATTCGAGAACAGGATATTCCGAAGACAGCTTTTACCACCAGGTATGGGCTGTATGAGTATACCGTTATGTCATTTGGTCTGACTAACGCGCCTGCCTATTTTATGAACATGATGAACAAAGTGTTTATGGAGTTTTTGGATAAGTTCGTCGTAGTGTTCATTGATGATATCCTGGTATATTCGAAGAATGAAGAGGAGCATAAGGAGCATTTGCGTTTGGCACTTGGAAAGCTCAGAGAACACCAATTATATGCCAAGTTCAGCAAATGTGAGTTTTGGTTGAAGGAAGTAGGATTCCTCGGACACGTTATATCCGGAGAAGGTATAGCAGTAGATCCCGCTAAAGTTGAAACCGTGACCAAGTGGGAAGCCCCAACAACAGTTGGAGAGATCCGGAGTTTTCTTGGACTCGCAGGATACTACCGGAGATTTATTGAGAACTTCTCAAAGATTGCGAAGCCTATGACGGAGTTGCTGAAGAAGGATACTAAGTTCAAATGGACTGAGGAGTGTGAGGCAAGTTTTCAGGAATTGAAGAACCGTTTGGTTACCTCACCAGTGTTGATTTTGCCAGATCAAACCAAGGATTATGAGGTGTATTGCGACGCTTCACGTCGAGGACTTGGAGCAGTGCTTATGCAGGAAGGGAGAGTTGTTTCGTATGCTTCACGACAACTGAAGCCTCACGAATTAAATTATGCCACGCATGATTTGGAGTTAGCAGCCGTAGTGCATGCATTGAAGACATGGAGACATTTCCTCATTGGAAATCATTGTGAGGTGTACACGGATCACAAGAGTTTGAAGTACATTTTCACGCAGAAGGAGTTGAACCTCAGACAAAGGAGATGGTTGGAGCTCATCAAGGATTATGATATGAGATTGCATTATCATCCCGGGAAGGCTAATGTAGTAGCTGATGCATTAAGCCGCAAGAGCCATGTCAATACATTAATGACGGGAGAAATACCCAAGGAGTTAGCAGAAAATCTTCGTGAACTATGTGTGGAAATAGTTCCGAGAGGCTATGTAGCAGCATTGGAGATTCGGTCAACTTTGATGGATAGAATTAGAGAAGCTCGGAAAACTGACAAAGAGATTGCCGCTATAAAAGAGAAAATGAGCCAAGGAAAAGCTAAAGGATTTCGTGAGGATGAGCACGATACCCTATGGTTTGAAGACCGTGTTTATGTACCCAATAACCCGGAGATCAGAAAGTTGATTTTGCAAGAGGCACATGATTCACCGTATTCGATTCACCTAGGAAATACCAAGATGTACTTGGATTTGAAGGATATTTTCTGGTGGACCGGAATGAAGAAGGATATTGCGGAGTATGTAGCAGTTTGTGACGTATGTCAGAGAGTAAAGGCAGAGCATCAGAAGCCAGCAGGATTGTTGCAACCATTGTCGATACCCGAATGGAAGTGGGATAAGCTAGGCATGGATTTTATCACGGGATTACCAAGGACTCGTTCAGGCTATGACTCGATTTGGGTTGTAGTTGATCGATTGACGAAGGTAGCTCATTTCATCCCAGTAAAGACCACTTACACCAGTGCTAAGTTGGCAAAGATATACATGACCAGGATCGTATGTTTGCATGGAGTTCCGAGGAGCATCGTATCAGATAGAGGAACCCAGTTTACCTCAAAGTTCTGGAAGCAGTTGCATGAGACTTTGGGTACTAGGCTAGAATTTAGTACAACTTTTCATCCGCAGACAGATGGACAGACCGAGAGAGTCAATCAGATTTTGGAGGATATGCTGAGAGCTTGTGCGCTAGATTATGGATCTAGTTGGGACGATAATTTGCCATATGCAGAGTTCTCTTACAATAATAGCTATCAGACCAGTTTGAAGATGGCCCCTTTCGAAGCTCTGTACGGAAGGAGGTGCAGGACACCGTTGTCATGGGACGAAGTTGGAGACCGCCAGTTGTTTGGACCAGATCTGATTAAAGAGTCTGAACAGAAGGTGAAGTTGATTCGCGATAGGCTCAAGGTAGCCCAGTCCAGGCAGAAGAGCTACGCAGATTCTAAACGCAAGGAGACAGTTTACGAAGTCGGAGACAGAGCTTATCTTCGAGTATCCCCACTTCGAGGGATTAAGCGCTTTGGAGTTAAGGGGAAGTTAGCGCCACGATTTGTAGGGCCATATCGAGTTTTGGAGCGTATGGGAGAAGTGGCCTACAAGTTGGAATTGCCAGAAGGATTGACAGGAGTTCATGATGTGTTCCACGTTTCTCAGTTGAAGAAGTGTCACGCGGAGATGGCTGACATACCTTTGAGAGACACAGTGCCATTAGAAGCAATTCAGTTGGATAACAATTTGACCTATGAGGAGATACCAGTCAAGATTCTAGAGTTTGCCAGCCGAGTCACTCGCAGCAAGGTTATCAAGTTTTGCAAAGTTCAGTGGAGCCACCACACGGAGGATGAAGCCACCTGGGAGCGAGAGGAAGATTTGCTCAAGGACCACCCTCACCTATTTTCTAGCCAACCCGAGTCTCGAGGGCGAGATTCATCTTAAGGGGGGTAGGTTTGTAACATCCCAAATTTTCAATTTGGAATGTTATACATTAGATCATCATGCATATCATATTTTATTTTGCTTTTGGTTTTGATCCTAGAAAATCCTAAGCAACTCAAGGACCCACGGAGAGAGTTGGGGATTTCGTTATTTACATATTTGAGTTTTCTCAAATTTTTTGAACAGGATCATTTGATTTTATTTATTTTATCATCAATTATTTCTTTTACAAAATATGAGAGAGGGAACAAAATGACTTTCCCAAAATATAGAGATGTTGAGGATTTAATAAAACAATCAAATAAGTTTTATTTCGGAGTTTTTCGGTATTTTATTTGAATTTAGGAAAAATGCGCGTTTTTCAAAATTGCATTTAGGGTCCAAATAAATGTTCACTTTATCGGGCTTTATTTTAGAAACCCGGGAAAATTTATTTCGTGATTTTTGGAGTCTGTTTAGTATTTCTTTTTATTTTTCTTCCGAGCGTAATTATTAAAAAAAACAGTGGAACCGACTATGGGCCGTACTCGGCCAGGACTCCCCTGGCCGGGGCCTTTATAAGGCGCCGCCCGGGGCCCGAGAGCCCACACCAGCCCCGCGCCCGAAACCCTAGCTAGCCGCCGCCGCCGCCGCTGCCGCCGATCCGCCAAAGCCGCGCGCCGCCCGAGGTTCGCCGCCTCGAAATCCATGCCGTTTAAAAAAATTCGTTCGTCGTTTTTCTTTTTCGTCGGATTTTTCCTCGTTTATTTTCTGATGGCGATCTCTGATCCGATTTTCGTTTTAGTATAACTTTTCGCTCGTTTATCGGAATCAGGCGATTCAAGCGCCTGGAGTTTCGTCTCGAAACCCTCTTTCCGAATAATCAACTTAAACAAGTTTTTGCTACTGTAAAATTTGATTTAGATCAAGATTTCTAGAACAAAGTTGTTTTCTTTCGCCGTTTGATTTCTTTTGCTTCGTTCGATTTGATTCTTTTTGCAAACCAGTGTTCTTAAGTTGAACTTTCTAGTTAGATCTTCTATTTGAGTTTTACCTGTGCATTAGATGAGTACTTATTGTATGCTTGTTTGTTTGTCTGTGATAGAATACCCGGAGTGCGCCGCCTGTTACTTTGAATCTCTAGGTTTCGCGGATCATCAGCAAGGCAAGTAACACTTTGATCATACCTTTTTCTACAACCCAGTTTTATTGCATTAGATCAATCCTCACACATTGCATGATTAGGATCTAATTAAATTGTGGGATGGGAAGTAGATGAGGTAGTACCTATTACCTGTTTATTATCAAACCTTTGGGAGTTACTTCTACGTTTGCTTATTATGCCATGCTATGCTAGTAGACGTGGATTGGGTGAGTGATATCCATGACAGATGTGAGATTGTTAATTAATGGTTTATCTAAGGTGGCAACCTAAACACACATCTGGGTGGATTGAGGCACCTGGGTATTCCAGGACTTGCCTGTTTTTCTTTTGGACCGCCACCCAGGCTCAAAGGGATCATGAGATTATTCATACTAGAAACTTCCGTGTGCAGCCACAAGCCATTATGGGCTCTGGCATAGTTGATTAAGTTGTGCGAACTCTTACAGTGGTAGACTAGCAGATGTAGGGGATGTAGGTGGTACGGTCTACCCGATCGTAAGGTGCTAGCGCTTCTGAAAGACTATGTCTCGGTCATCCGTTTCTCAAACACCATGTAGTGCGAGAAAACAAACGGAGGCGATCGAGTCTTGTGGGGAAAAGTGCGCAAACCTCTGCAGAGTGTAATAAACTAATCATGGTTAGCCGTGTCCCCGGTTATGGACATCTTGAGTATCTAGTACCTGGATTTTCATGTGAATCTCAACATGTTACTCTAAAGTTAATTTTGTTGGGTTTAATGATGCTTAATTGGGATTGAGAATGCTGTCAACCATTCTCAATGTTTAACAACCACCATGATAGTAATTAAATTTATTCCTTTGAAGTAGGGAAAAATTGGCTTTACGCAAAAACTGTAACCATAGAGCTTTCCACCAGCCAAATATGCATATAGTATAGCTGTTGCATTCCATTACTCTCTATGTGTTACCTTGCCAGCATATTCCATGTGCTGACCCGTTTTCGGGCTGCAACGTTAATGTTGCAGACTTTTCAGACGACGATTAAGGAGTTTTTAGGTCGTGGTTCTATACTCAGTGATGCTGTTGGAGTTGATGGACTCACCTATCTTCCAAGCCTTCCGCTGTTATCGTTATTAGATGGCCTTAAGCCATATTTATTGTAATAAGTTCTCTTTTGAGACATTCGATGTAATAAGTGTGTGATTGCTACTATGCTATAAATCCGCCGAGTACTGTGTGGTGTCAGCATTACTGATCCAGGGATGACACTGGAGCACAGAGATCAGACTGTTTGAGGTCTGGTCGCTACAAGATCGCAGCCCCCGAGTTCCGATCCGGACCCCCCACGCGGCTCATGTCCTGGAAGGAGACGGGCCTATCGTGGGGTAACAAGAAAGAGGTGAGCGGACTGAAGACATGCATCCAGTCCCTGGTAAACAAGTCAATCAGGCTTGTAAATGTAGTCCAGGTCATGCTCGTTCGCCGAATCCTCCGTGTCAACAACGGGACTTTACTCTATGGGAGTTCGACCCGGCACGGCACCGAACCCTTAACAGGCTCTTCGACACGACGTATGAAGACGTCTGGAAGGCGCTAATCAAAGGTGCCGAGGCTCCCGCATCCGCTTCCGAGGACCGCGGATACAGCTCGTAGTGTCACGCTAGCGAGGTAAGCTATTCTCACCTTTTACAGGATGTTCAGCTTTTTTCATAGTTTAACTCTATGCGGGATCTAAACTCCCTTACCTTTGACAGGCTTGGCGGGCGGTATCCGGACCGATTAACTATCCGGCTCCGCTGCCCGAAGACCCAGCCCCAGCTCTACTAATGAAGTTGCTGGCTCCGGCGCCTTATGTGGTGCCGGAAAAGAAGGCCAAGAAGAAGAAGACCACGGGGACTTGAAAGAGTACCCGCAACGTGGTGTTGCCGGACTCGTCATCCGACGAGTCCGAGACGCCCTCCTCCCATGAAAACGAGGAGGAGGAAGAAGAAAGCTCCCCCCCCAGTGGAGGGAGGAAAGAAAAGGAAGGCCGCCCCAAGGGGGAAGGCCGAAGGGTCCAAGAAGAGGAAGACCCCTCCGCCGGACTACGCCCCCAACACCGACGAGGACGAAGAGGAGTGGCCGGACAGGGCCAGGCGTCCGGCGAAATCGTAAGTGTTCGGATACGAGAGTAACTCATGATATTCCTTTTGTTGCACAGCTTTCCCTAATGTTGAATATAATCATGCAGCCCGCCCCGGGCCGAACTCAACGAGTCGTCGAGCGGCTCCCTGGATTCATCGGACGTGAACTCAGTTCCGCCTATTGTCTCCCCCCGCACTGCGGATGACGCCGAAGTGGCGTCGCAACGAGCTCCGGGGCAGGAGGTGGTGGTCCTGGAGGAGTCGCAAGGCGACCTCCCGGACTCCAGGAGTAAAGGGGACAAGACCCCCCAGGGCTCCAAGTCCGGCTTTGATCCGGACACCATGCCGGAATCTTCAACGATTCCGGACCGCGGCAGGCGAACTCCTTCCAAGAGGAGCAAGCCTTATGAGCCGGCATCCTCCGTCCAACCGGAGGTGCCGGACAATCTGCTGGAGGTGCTTGAAGGCGCCTCCATCGACGAGGAGCACCGTACTATTATGAGTACGGTGATCCAGAAGGTTCAGTCCACCAAGAGCGGACTGAGTGAAGCTTGTGCTAGCCTCCTAACAGGCTTCGAGGTAAGTAAAAAATATGTAAAAATATTACCGCATAGACAGTAGCCCCTGATGCTCTGTTTGGTGTTCGGAAAGAAAAGCCGAATAGAGGATCTATTAAATTTCGCAGGAGTCTAACAATAAAGAGTCAATATGCGTATGCAGGCTTCGCTGCTATCCACCGCCGCACTGACTGCGGAGGTGGGTGTCCTAAAGCAGGACCTCGAGCGGACCGAGCAAGAGCTCGGCCTTGCCAAGCGGCGACTCGAGGAGAAAGAAGGTAAGAAATACCTTACAAAAAAGTGCCTATAGAGAGGCGTGATTGCAAAAAATAACAGGATTGCACTGCTTATTATAGGGGCCACGACTGAGGTGGCGACCCTCAAGTAAGCGCTGTGGAGCGCACCGAGCGAGAGAAACTTGGGGCTCAGGTCGGCAAGGTGCAGCAAGAGCTTCAGGCTCTCATGAAAAAACATGAGAGTTTGGAGCTTGAGTCAAAGACCCAAGCGTCCGAGCTCGCGGCGGCCCTTGAGACTGCCAAGTCTGCCAAGGCCGAAGCCCAAAAGGCCCTCCAAGAGTTGGAGGAGATGAAGAAGATAGCAGTGGGTAAGGCATTCTTTATGCAAAGCAGAAATATAAGAGTAAACTACTTGTTACTTACCCGAATCCGGAGCTCTCCAGGGGCGTTCGCAGATCTTCCCCGCAGCGTATCCGACGCCGTCGCATTCTACTGAGCTGAAGAGGGCAGCTCAACGGAGAAGGTGTTCTGATCTCAGTATGCTGAGGCCGGACACCCTGTGCCCTTGACCGACCAGCTGAAACAGCTGGTCGAGCTCCACAAGGCGGCCGAACAGGCCATGAAGGGCTTCATAGTTCGGCTGTGGCCCGGAGAGGTCCTGCCTGGGAGCTACTTCGGGCTGGTGCGGCGGCTGGTGGAGGCCTGTCCAAGGCTCGAGGTCATCAAGCGCTCCGTCTGCATCGAAGGTGCCCGTAGGGCCCTTGCCCGTGCAAAGGTGCACTGGGGTAAGCTGGACGGTGAGAAGCTTGTGAGGGACGGGCCGCCGCCGGGGAAGGAGCATCGCAAGCCCGAGAACAATTAGAAGGATGTTCTTCCAGGTGCCCGCCTTGTGGCGGATGAATGTACCAAGGATGTAATTTTTGAATAAACTCGCTCGTTTTTATCCTGTGCGCTGAAAACTTGTTCATATGCGCTTAAGCAATGCTTATTGAATTTAAAATATTATTTTCTGTGCGGCCGTTTATCAAAAATTGAGAGATGGCCAGTCGTCGGATTCTGCCCCCATGCCACTAGTGCTGGGGTGTTCGGTGATAAACCTGAGCGCTCTTTTTCCCATGGTTGGGTCCTTCGAGGGAGGCGTTCAGCACGACGAACCAGGCAATCGGACTATAATGCTTGAACATTCTCACTTAGCCATAGAACTTTATAATATTAAATTTCGGCGAAGCCCCTAGTTCGAAAGACCGAGTTCGGGGCGCTATCCACGCCTTGGCTGGGGTTATCCAGCTCCTCGCTCGAAGCGGCATAAGTCTTTAGGGACTCGAAAAACCTCTCGAACAGCGACCGGTCTCTCGCCTCTTCATGACAGTCAGTTTTAGCTTTCTCCACTGAGGTGCTTAACCCAGCTCAACCGGGGCACAATCGCGGTGGTTCTCCTAGTGCTACCTTAGCTGATAGAGCGGAACGTAAGGCACCAAAACATAGGAGCCGGGCAAACCCAACTATTGACCCAAATCATGATTCGGAGCCGATGCATATAGTGCTATAAGTTCGGGGTGCCGCACTTGTGAAAGTGTGCGAGCTTCTCACACCATATTAAAGGGTACTGAAGCCCCTGGCATACTTGTCGTACCATAGTGTACGGGTGCAACATGTCATTAATGAACATATATAAAAGAGAGTAATGCAAAAAATAGACAAAAGCTATGCATTGTTTATAGAGAGGCTATTTATCAAAGCCGAACGATACAAGGGGTGCGATAAGAAAAAGGGATATTTGGATTATTCAGTATGTCCTGACCAGGGGCAGGCCGCGGAATTGTATTTAAAACAGGTATACCGCTCGTAACAGAGACCACCTGGGAGTTCCATAATGCGGCATGGCTTGTCTGCCTCCCTGGATCTTGCATCGTTTGTGCGGTAGTCGAATTGCCGAACAGGTCGTCCGAAGTATCGAGTCCTGAAAGTAAGAAAAAATGAAAAAAAGAATCCGGCAGCCCCTAGTACGTTTTAAGCCGTATTTTGGGCGTGCCGTTATTGTGCCCCTTCCCCTGTGCCCATGGTATTTCCAGGGCATAGTTATGTACGCGAGGTACTGGTTTCGCTATGTTGCGAAAGCTGGGGTTGGGGCCGCATAGCTACGCTTGCTCAGAGCGTGCCAGGCGGTCCTGCTGTGGATTACTCCGGGCGCGCTTGGCAGTGTCTGGATTTTTAATGGCCGGACTGGAGAATTGCTTGAGAAGGCTACTTTGTACCTCTGCTGCGAGAGCCGCCGTATGCTCCTCTGTACGGAGGGAGCGATCGGTGTTTCCGTTGATCGTAATTACTCCTCGAGGGCCTGGCATCTTGAGCTTGAGATATGCGTAGTACGACACCGCATTGAACTTTGCGAATGCGGTTCGTCCGAGCAGGGCATGATAGCCACTGCGAAACGGGACTATATCGAAGATTAACTCTTCACTTCGGAAATTGTCATTGGATCCGAAGACCACGTCAAGTGTTACTGAGCCTGTACAGTTGGCTTCTACTCCTGGTATAACGCCTTTAAAGGTCGTTCTTGTGGGTTTAATCCTTGAGGGATCTATGCCCATTTTCTGCACTGTATCCTGATAAAGCAGGTTCAGGCTACTGTCGCCGTCCATGAGGACTCTTGTGAGATGAAATCCGTCGATGATTGGGTCGAGAACCAATGCGGCGAAGCCGCCATGACGGATGCTAGTGGGATGGTCCCTTCGATCAAAAGTGATCGGGCAAGAGGACCATGGGTTGAACTTTGGGGCGACTGGCTCCATCGCGTATACGTCCCATAGCGCACGCTTCCGCTCCCGCTTGGGAATGTGGGTTGCGTATATCATGTTCACCGTCCGCACTTGTGGGGGAAAGCCCTTCTGTCCATTGTTGTTCGGCGGCTTGGGCTCCTTGTCATCGCTGTGCAGCCCCTTGTCTCTGTTTTCGGCCCTTAACTTGCCTGCCTGCTTGAACACCCAACAATCCCTGTTAGTGTGATTGGCTGGCCTTTCGGGGGTGCCATGTATCTGGCACAAGCGATCGAGTATTCGGTCCAAACTGGACGGGCCCTGAGTATTCTTTTTGAATGGCTTTTTCCGCTGACCGGATTTATAGCCTTTGAATCCGGCATTGACTGCTCGTGTCTTCATTGCTGTCGCTGTTAACGCGGCGTTTTTGCTTATTCCGACGTGTCCTGCCACTTTTGTCCTTGGTATCCGAATTACCAGGGTTCTTTGATAAGTTGTTACTGCGAGCTAGCCAGCTGTCTTCTCCCGCGCAAAAGCGGGTCATGAGTGTCGTGAGGGCTGCCATGGATTTCGGCTTTTCCTGTCCCAGGTGCCGGGCAAGCCACTCGTCGCGGATGTTATGCTTGAAGGCTGCTAGGGCCTCTGCGTCCGGACAGTCGACTATCTGGTTTTTCTTTGTTAGGAACCGTGTCCAGAATTGTCTGGCCGATTCTTCTGGCTGCTGAATTATGTGGCTTAAGTCGTCGGCATCCGGCGGTCGCACGTAAGTGCCCTGGAAGTTGTCGAGGAATGCGGCTTCCAGGTCCTCCCAAGAACCGATTGAGTCTGCTGGCAAGCTGTTAAGCCAATGCCGGGCCGGTCCTTTAAGTTTGAGCGGGAGGTATTTGATGGCGTGTAGATCATCGCCGCGTGCCATGTGGATGTGAAGGAGATAATCCTCGATCCATACCGCCGGGTCTGTTGTGCCATCGTATGATTCGATGTTTACGGGTTTGAAACCCTCTGGGATTTTATGATCCATTACTTCATTCGTGAAGCATAGCGGGTGTGCGGCGCCTCTGTACTGGGCTATATCACGACGCAGCTCGGAAGAGCTATGTCTGTTGTGTTCGGCCCGGCCGGATTTGTTGTATCCGGAGTGAAGATCATTGTCACATGCCGTAGGGCGCCTGCGCGATCCGTAGATCGATCTTGTTTGTCTTGCCTTATCCTCCAGTATGTCTCGCAGGTCGGGCGCATTTTCCCGTGCCTTAGTTGAGCGGCGTCGGGGCATGGCTTGGGTGGAGGGCCGACAGGCCTCTCTGTCGCGGCCGCGAGGTGGCCGGTCTGCCATGTCATGCGCTGGTGATGTAGGTGCTTCCTCCTCTGATCGGGGTAGCGGCCTGCGCTTCGGGTAACTCTTGGAGGGGCGTTCGAGTTCATACTCTTCGGCCGCAAGGACTTCAGTCCATCTGTCAGCTAGCAATTCTTGGGCAGCTCTAAGCTCTTGCTGCTTTTTCTTGAGGCTGCTTGCCGTAGCTAAAAGCATGCGTTTAAAACGCTCTTGTTCGGCGGGGTCTGGTGGTATGACGAATTCGTCGTCATCGAGGCTAGCCTTGTCTTCGGAGGGAGGCATATAGTTATCATCCTCGACCTCTCGGTCTACCACTCTTTTATGAGGGCTGGTTTCTCCATCTTCCTGTGCCGAATATTGCTGCGACGGGTGTTCTTCGGTGCTATCCGGGGTAGTATTATCTCCCGTGCCGGAAACACCGTTTTTGCTTTGGCGGGATTTAGAGCGGCGCCGCTGACGCTGGCGCTTTTGCAGTTTCTTGGGGGCGTCATCCCCCACTGTTCCATCGCCATCTCCATCTTTTGGAGTATCCACCATATATATGTCATATGACGAGGTGGCCTTCCAGCGCCCTACAGGTGCTGGTTCTTGTTCGTCTCCTGCATCGTCGTCCATGCCGTCGATGTCTTCGGAATCGAAGTCAAGCATGTCGGTTAAGTCATCGACCGTGGCTACGAAGTGGGTGGTGGGTGGGCTTTGAATTTTTTCGTCGTCCGTATCCCAACCTTGCTGACCATAGTCCGGCCAGGGCTCTCCTGATAAAGAGAGAGACTTTAGAGAATTCAGGATGTCGCCGAAGGGCGAGTGCTAAAAGATGTCCGCGGCGGTGAACTCCATGATCGGCGCCCAATCGAATTCGATCGGCAGGGGCGCGGGGGGCTCGGAGCTCGGAGAGGAATCCGGATCCTCGGAGTCATGGGCCATGTGGAGTGCGGGGCTAGAGTTCGGCTCAATCACCTCTGAGATCGCAGCCCCTGAGGCAGCGTCTAACCGCTGATCCTCGATCGGTGTAGTAGGCTCCGAATCAATGGTCGAAACCGATGCGTGTGCGGCCTCCAAGGCGCTGTTCGGTGGCAGAGCTATATCATGCCCATCGAGACAGTGCGGCGCGCTTGGCTGTGGCTCGAATACGTCGAAGATCAAGTCCCCGTGGATGTCAGCCGTGTAGTTTAGGCTTCCAAACCTGACCTGATGGCCAGGGGCGTAGCTTTCGATCTGCTCAAGGTGGCCAAGCGGATTGGACCGCAGTGCGAAGCCGCCGAAGACGAAGATCTGTCCGGGGAGAAAAGTCTCACCCTGGACTGCATCGTTGTTGATGATCGAAGGAGCCAGCGGGCCTAAAAGCGACGACACAGAGGAACTCTCAATGAAAGCACCAATGTCGGTGTCAAAACTGGGGGATCTCGGGTAGGGGGTCCCAAACTGTGCGTCTAGGCCGGATGGTAACAGGAGGCAGGGAACACTTTGTTTTACCCAGGTTCAGGCCCTCTCGATGGAGGTAATACCCTACTCCTGCTTGATTAATATTGATGATATGGGTAGTACAAGAGTAGATCTACCACGTGATCAAGGAGGCTAAACCCTAGAAGCTAGCCTATGGTATGATTGTTGTGTATGGAGTTGATTGCCTACGGACTACAACCCTCCGGTTTATATAGACACCGGATAGGGTTAGGGTTACACAGAGTCGGTTACAATGGTAGGAGATCTTGAATATCCGCATCGGCAAGCTTGCCTTCCACGCCAAGGAAAGTCCCATCCGGACACGGGACGAAGTCTTCAATCTTGTATCTTCATAGTCCAGGAGTCCGGCTGAAGGTATAGTCCGGCTACCCGAACACCCCCTAATCCAGGACTCCCTCAAGTGTGGTAAACTAAATTTAGGGAGTAACCTAGGTTTTTGTTTGTTTCATTCTTTTTAGAAGGATCGCCATATCCGAAATCGTCACAAAGCGGGAGTGGAACACTGCAAGAAGCCGGGTTGCTTTGTGATTGGCAAGGACAAGAGCCAGCTAGGGAAGCACCGGTACTATTGTCATGGCATCAGCAAGTAAAACGGTATATCCTCTGCACTTCATGAAGATTATGCTCTAGTTAGCATGAAGGATGCCCTTGTTATAGCCTTTATAATTTGCAGGAATCTCTTTTGAGGAATTTGTAAAAATATTGCGAACACTCTCTCGTAATAAATTTTAAGACTAAATGCCATTGATTTTCCTTCCAGATTGTTCATCATATCAGCAGGTCGCACGAGGGAGTTGGGATTGAAAGTTGCAAGAAGAAGGGCTTCCTTGTTATAGCAAAGGAGACGAACATCTAGCTCCATAGTTTGAGCAAATGAGCCCATTGTTTGGTGCTTCTGTAGTAATTGATAGCATTAGTTTTTTACTTTGTTTCACAAGAGACTTTTGTAGTGAGTGCTACCATTAGTTTTTACTCTGTTTCTTTCACATGAGATGTGTGCACTAGGGTCTAGTGTGCTCATTTGAGAATTTTGTACAAAAATCTTGTGAATGGTCTTTTATGATGGATGGAAAGGTTTTGGTGTCTTAGATTGTAACGAAGATTGTTTACACAACAGAATTTAGTACTGATGTTTCCACTTCTATTGAATCCTTTACGTTCAGAATAGGAACAATAGTGGCAAATCCTACAAATGATATTATGCAGCAGCCACAGACATAAATTAAATGAGTGGCTTCTGGTATACAAACAGAAAAAGAAATAGCACCATGTAAAATTAGATGGACATTGTCATTGTGATGGTTTCCTGGTTCGTGCGATGAGAAAGTACTGATGAAAATCTGTGTTAGTTAAAACTTGATTGTACTTAGTCTATTTTCAAGACAAACAAAATACAGATGCAGGGTCCGAATTTAAATTCAGAACCAGCCAGAATGTAGGGTCCTAAGTGGTGGTAGTGGTTGATGAAGACGCAATCGTCCCTAAGTAGCCGAAACACCTTAGGAGACTCAAGTCACCGCTCAAGCAACCACAAATGCTATATGGATCAAAATGGGTTAGGTTGAGGAAAGCTATGGTGGTTGTGTGGAAGATATGGTGGAGGGCCTAGGCAAAGATGTCAAAATGTCAAAATTTTGGTGGAGTCAAATGATGTTGGAACACATGTAGATGGATAGGGGACAGTCCGGTCTGTGAGCGATTTTCTCCTAATGCGAGCGGACAGTCCGGTACGGGGGTCCGGACAGTCTGGTGCGGGTGGGGAGGCACGAAATTGAAATTTTTGGGCAGAAATGGATGATTTTGAGGTCAAAATTGAGGAGATTTCGTGGATGGAAGGTGGGGAAACTTGTGGGGAAGCTAGATCCACTCCAAACACAATGAATCCATGGATCAAAATCAACAAAACATCATCAAACCAACAAATCACAAAAAAAATTGGGGCTATTTTTGGTGGGGATTTTTGGATTTTAGGACGAAATCAAGCAAAACAAGGCTAGAAAACGGTGGGGGAGACTCCAAATTCATGATCAACGTGGCTCATGATACCAAGATGTTGTAGGTGGAGACCCTAAGCGTAGATCTTTCACGAATTGGAGGGGAATCCACGAAGAACATGAAGAACAAGAGGAAAACTCTCAAGAACAAGTCCAATCACACATCCACTAGACTCACAATCACATAAGGTCCACAAAGGTACAAGAACAACAAAGGGAAATATACAAGGTAAAGTTCATCCCAAATCGCTCCAACAACGTGCACATGCACTTTTTGTGGCCTAGCTAGATCTATGTATGTTTGTAGTGTTGCATATGTTTGTGGTGTTGCATATATGTTTGTGTTTGCAGGTACCGGTATTTGAAATGCGATAGTTGCCAATATTTTGCCAGAATGTTGATTCATTTCCGTTTCGGTGAGAACTTTGGCACTATGCATTCTTTTTGGTCCTATTTTTAGGGAAAGTCATGCCAAAACTTTTCTTGGTTCTAAAATATCGTTTTGCTCTACCTCGCAGGCGACCATGGTCCGCACGATGACCGAATGCATCGTGAATAGGTTTTTGAGCTCTGCGAAGGCCGAGATGCTTCAAAAGAATGAGACAGAGATAAGATATTCGTGTCGAAGATGCAAGCTGAAGAGCCTTATTGCGGACCCGGATTCCGGGCAAGTGCGGGACCACCTGCTCTTGCGTGGTTTCATGGATGGCTATCGGTGGCAAGGTGATGAAGATGACTATGAAGTCGTCCATGGGGGCCGGGCAAGAAATGAGGAAGGGCAGCAAGACAACCACCACGGCTCGGGTGGGCGAGAAGACGAAGAATCTCCAGGACATGATCATGATGGTGATGCTGTACACAGTCATCATGTAGAAGATGCCGGACATGATGATGAGGAAGATCAAGACGAAGGGCATGATCATGAAGATGAAGATGCCGGAGCAGACGACGATGGAGGCTGGGTGCAGGACCCTCATATTCAAGAGATGCTTCTCAAGCAGATAGATAACGCAAGAGCTACCGCCCGAGAGAAAGCCAAGCTGGATCAACTGGAGATAGACGCGGTTACTCCATTGTATGAAGGATGCAGGCCCGAGGATACCCGCCTGAAAGTAACGCTCATGGCTCTAGAGATGAAGGTAAAACACAAAATGACCGACGCATGCTTCGACGAGAACATGTCATTCTGGCACGAACGTCTTCCCAAGGGGAACAAGTGCCCTACCAGTTTCGAGGAGGCGAAGAAAATTGTGTGTCCTCTGGATTTACCGCACATGAAATACCATGTGTGCATGAACAATTGCATCATTTATCGGGACGAGCATGCAGAGTCTACCATATGTCCGGTGTGCGGTGTCACTCGATACAAGAAGAGGAAGAAAGCTCCTCGAAAAGTGGTGTGGTACTTTCCGATCACTCCTCGTCTGCAGCGGTATTTTGCGAACCCTAAGGTAGCAAAGCTCCTGCATTGGCACGCGGATAGGGAGGAGAAGAAGCGGGAAGATGACGGAAATGATCCGGAGATAAATAAAAAGACAAGATGCTGAGTCACCCTAAGGATGCGAGCGAGTGGCAAGCGTTGAACTTCGAAGACCCAGAATTTGGGAACGATCCAAGGAACATCGTGCTGGGCGCGAGCACCGATGGAGTCAATCCGTTTGGAAGCCAGAGAATCACACATAGCACCTGGCCTGTGTTTGTGTGGATGTACAACCTCCCCCCTGGTTGTGCATGAAGAGGAAGTACATTCACATGAGTATGCTAATTGAAGGGCCGAAACAACCAGGGAACGACATCAATCTGTATCTGGGGCTGCTGAAAGAGGAGCTAGACACAATGTGGAAAATGCCATCCAATACGTGGGACGCCGCAGAGAAAGAATATTTCCCTATGAGAGCCGCACTGCTCATGACGGTGCACGACTATCTCGGTTACGGATATCTCGCGGGGCAGGTGGTCCACGGATTTTCTGGATGCGTCAGGTGCATGGATGACACAACGTATCGCTAGCTAGATAGAGATCCCGTGTCTTCGAAAACCATGTTCATGGGACATCGAAGGTGGCTTTGTGACGATGACCCGTGGAGGAAACGCAAGGATCTGTTCGATGGTGAAACCGAACCCCGAAGACGCCCGCGTACGAGGAGCGGCGAGGAAATAGACGAGCTATTGAAAAATTGGAAAGATTGCCCACTGCCGGGAAAGAAGCAAAAGGCGCCAGAGCCAGGAAAGAAGCGAAAGGCGCCAGAGCCGCTGCTGAAGGTATGGAAAACGAGGTCTGTTTTCTGGGACTTGCCGTACTGGGAGATCCACCGTGTGCCTCACAGCCTTGATGTCATGCATATCATGAAGAATGTACGCGAGAGTCTGCTTGGTACCCTGCTCAACATACCCGAGAGGACCAAAGATGGGCCGAAAGCAAGGGCGGACCTGAAATCAATGGGCATCAGGCAGGAGCTTCACGCTAATGATGATGATGATGATGATGAGGCGAAGCAGGACACAGAAAGTCGTCGCAAAGGCAAAAAGGCCAAGAAGACCGGAAATGACAACCCTCCCGCGTGCTTCACTCTAAGTCAGGAGGAGATCGAGCAGTTTTTCACCTGCCTCGTAGGAGTAAAACTTCCTTACGGTTACGCGGGGAAGATAAGCAGATACCTAGACCCAGCGAAGCAGAAGTTCAGCGGGATGAAGTCTCACGACTGTCACGTGCTGATGATGCAGATACTTCTAGTTGCAATCCGTGGGATCATGGACGTGCACGTCCGTGAAACGCTATTTGGCCTATGCAACTTTTTCAACGTCATCTCTCGGAAGTCGGTTGGCGTGAGGCAACTCAGAAGGCTACAGGAAGAGATCATGGTGATACTATGCGAGCTTGAGATGTAATTCTCGCCCGCATTCTTCGATGTTATGGTGCATCTGCTAGTCCATATCGTGGAGGATATCATCCAACTCGGGCCAACGTTCCTACACAGCATGATGCCATTCGAAAGGATGAATGGTGTCATCAAAGGATACGTTCGCAACATGTCACGTCCAGAGGGAAGTATAGCCAGGGGCTTTCTGACCGAAGAGTGCATCTCGTACTGCACGAATTATCTAGGCATCGAGAACCCTGTTGGTCTGCCCATCAACAGGCACCTCGGCAGGCTCGCTGGATCGGGTCACCGTGAGGGTCGCCGCGAAATGCATGTCGACTTCGAGGGTCGACTCGCCGACTTTGAAAGAGCAAACCTAGTCGCGCTACAACACATAGACGTGGTCGATCCTTGGGTGGTAGAGCACAAAACCTTTATTGAGAAGACGTACAATAACCGAGGCCAATAGAGGACGGACGGAGATATAATCAAAGAGCACAACTCATTTCACGCGTTGGTTCAAGCAGAAGCTTCTGTCGTACCCTTTACATGAGGATTATTCCGCGGAAGAAAAACTCATATTCGCCTTGTCACAGGGCGCCAAGCACAACCTGATGACCTATGAGGCGTACGATAGTAATGGCTACACATTCTACACCGAGGACAAGGACATGAAGAGCGATGGTTATCAGAACTCCGGGGTAACGATGGAATCCTACACCGGTAACGACAAGGACAGATACTACGGAAGGATCGAGGAGATCTGGGAGTTGAGCTACGCTGGAGAGAAGGTCCCGATGTTCCGTGTCAGATGGGCCCAGAGAGTCCTAAAAGAAGACAGGTATTTCACCACCATGGTTATACCCGAAGCAAAATCCAAGACCGCGGGCGCAAACGTCACCGCAAAAAATGAGCCATGGGTACTGGCTTCCCAAGTGGACCAATGCTTCTTCATTACCGACCTGTCAAAGCCCAGTCGTGTTGTCGCGGGGAGGGGCAAAAGGAAGATCATCGGAATGGATGGAGTAGCCAATGAGCAAGACTTCGACAAGTACGGCGACCAGAAGATCGAACATGACGACGACGATGAAGTAGCAGCATACACCACAAGAAGAAGCAGGACCACCCTGCCTAAAGGACGTCCGTTCCACAGAAGAACTCCATTTGCGAAAAAGAAGGGCAAGAAGATTGTGAACGGATAGCTAGCTAGCTAAGATCGATTGTATTTAAATTGTAGTCTTCATTTCTCGATTGTATTTCATGGGCACTTTTTGAACTATCATGAATATTTTTAAATTTCATGGGCACTTTTTGAATTCATGAAAAAATATTGAATATTCATGAGGACACTCGATCTCGATCCCCCTCCATCTCGATCGCTATCCCCCCTCGCCAGATCCCCCTCACCGCTGAGCACCCCCTCGCACCCTCCCCCGCTCCACCACCGCCGACGACCCCCGCACCCTCCCCCGCTCCACCGTCACAAATGAATGCAACTAAAAATCCAAAAAAACAAATTTGATTATATTTTCAAAAAACAAATTTGATTATATTTTCAAATAACAAATTTGATGATATTTTTTATATTCATAATATTTTCAAATAATAAATCTGATGATATTTTTAAAAAAAGTATTACTGTTTTTATAAATATTTATTACTATTTCATATTCATATTCATTTTCTAAAAAAATATTAGATGCAACAAAATAATAATAAAAAATCTTACTTATGGCGCACGGCTGGCTGGTGCGCCATTGCTATCTAAAAAAGAATACTTATGGCGCACGGTCCCGCTGGTGCGCCATTGCTATTTAAAAAAAGAATACTTATGGAGCACGGTCCCGCTGGTGCGCCATTGCTATGAAAAAAACATTCTAATGGCGCACCGCCAGGGGGTGCGCCATTAGTAATCTTCCCCCATCCATACACTTCGTCCCTCCCTCGTCCCTCCCTCTCGCCAGACACTTCGTCCCTCTCCCTCCACCGCGCTGCTCCCTCCCTCGTCCCTCCCTCCACCACCCCGCCGCCGCCGCTGCCCCGACCCACTGCGCCGCAGCCGCCCACGCGCCCCCGCCGCCTCCCTCTCCCCTTCCTCCCCCTCGAGCGCCGCCTCCCCCTCGAGCCCCGCCTCCCCCCCCCCGAGCACTGCCTCCCTCGCCTCCCTCGAAACCCTAGAAACCCGCCGTAGATTTGGAGCCTCGGAGCCGCCGGAGACTTGGAGCCTCAGAGCCGCCCCACGTCCACCAGGAGAGGAGGCCTGTGACCTCCCCGCCGTCTATCCCCACCTCCCCCAAGCTCGCCGTCTCCGCCCTCCGTCGTCTCCCCTCCGGCCACCACCTCATCGTGGTCAGGTAACCCTCCTCCCTCTGCCTCTCTTCTCCTCTCTTCCTCCTCTCCTTAGCTAGTAGTGTATAATAATGGGAATTGGAGCTCATTAAGTTAGCCATGGTTGGGTGTCGGTAGATTCAGGCGCAAGCTCTCGTGATTTTGTTTACTTCTATACTAGTACTACTCTCCATTGAGTAAACCCTAGATCAATTGGGCCACACACATTAAATAATCTGGAACCATTGGGTTAACCCGAACCTACTTTTGTGATGGTGCATTAGGAGGATCAGGAGGCAAGTTGCAGTGCTACAAGTGGCAAGAAGAAGAGCAGCAAGCATTAGATGCTTGCACTCCTGCTCTTATTTGCTTTTGAAGCAAAGTTTTTTTTTCCTAGCACAAGGCTCGAGTCTGTGTGTCCATTTCTTTGAGGAGTTAACCACACGCCAAAAAAAATTTGTCTCTCCTTAATCCCTTTCTGGTTTGCTACCGGGCTGGGTTCGTTGCTTTTCTCATTTGCAAGATTGTTATCTTTCCATGTTAGAATGTGTGTCTCATCTCATCGCCTGTCCTTCTCTGACCTGCGGCTCGTGCCCTCTTTTCTTTCCCGCTGCTGCTATCTGCACCGGACTGATGGAGAAAAGCTGATGCCACAACACACCTCGCAAGAACACAGCGTGTCCATAGCTTAAGCCAGGGAAGTTCTAGAAGTAGAGGGAACCAAGGTTGGGTGTCAAGAGCTCACTTTGGCTTCCCCAATGGCTAAACCTCACATGATTGATGTGAATGAAGCTTTAAATAGCCGGAGTACCGTACCCCAAAAGAGGGAAAGTGAAGAACTCCTTTTGAGTCCTTTTTGTTGCCATTTTGCGAGCCAGCGACGGCAGTACAAGTAGTTTACCTGCGCACAGTTGTATGCGCCACTTTAAATTACCGCTGAAGCCTACTACAGGCTACAGCTGGAATAACACAATACAAAAGAAGTGTCTGAACAAGCTGTTGCTTTTTGCTGTGAATGTGCGGGTGTTCCTGGGCTGAGGGAGAGGATAAAGGCAGGAGGAGGAGAAGAGCACATGGACCAGAGGTGAGAATGAATGAGCTGGTGTTTAAACCATGGCTAACTTAATTTCTGTTTGGGGTTGGAGCTAGGAAAGAGAGACAGAGGGATAGGAAGGGGCAGGGGAAAGAGAAATGTTTATTTTAGGGTTTAATTAGACTCAAGATTCTGGTGTTTAACCCTGTTGTGTTGCTTCTAGAAATTATATAAAAGCTATGAAAAAGAAATATGTGGAGTTGGCACTTTACATAAGGTTGTAGATCATTGTAGTGTCCTAATGTCTAAGAATGTTGCATTGGAGGTTCATCTTCCAAACATATCAGAACTTGCAAACACTTTATTACTTGTTGAATTGGAGGTTCATCTTGTCTTGAGGCAAACAAATCAGCATTGGAGGCTCATCTTTGAGGCTCATCTTTATTACATATCAGAACTTGCAAACAAATTTGTGAAAGACTTGTAAAGTTGCTGGGTTTTTGTCTCTGACCATTGTGTCCTGATGAATTTGCAGGTACCCCAAGAGGCCCTTGAGTTTGCTGGAATGTCGATTAACTTCCGTTCCGGCAAATTCGGGCACTCCATATGTCCTATTTTCAGCAAAGGTCATGCTGAAATTTTCAGTGAATTTTAGCATGACTTTGCTAAAAATAGGACATATGGGGTACTTGCGACTAATGCATGGGCCGGGGTATCTTAGTACTTAGTTAAGTAGGATCAACTGCCCCGCCATTCTTGCTGCATTAAACCATAGGTGGCAATAGAGCCAAGTGATTAGGCCCAACTTAGAATTCTCCTTAGCATCGATAAACCCTAGATGATAAACCCAACATAGGTGGCAATAGAGACAAGTGATTAGTGCCAAGTGATTAGGCCCAACCTAGGGTGCCTCGGCATCGATAAACCCTAAATGATGAAAATTTAACTTGGCTTCTATAGGGTGCCTCGGTGTCGATGAGAACCTAAATGATGTACGCTTAGGCTTTTAGGGTGCCTCGGCGTCGACAAACCCTAAATGATAAAAGCTTAGCTTTTAGGATGCCTCGGTGTCGAACAACCCTAAATGATGAGACCATGATCTTGTTCCTTGACAATAACCAACTTTTTGACCAAACTTTTTTCTTATTTAGAGCGAAACATGGCCCACAACGATGAGGCCGGCAGTTCGGGCGGCAAGAAATTCTGGGAGCTGTCCCAGGAGTTGGAGGAAGAACCTCACCGCTATGAGGACGCCGCAGAAGACACCGATCCTGACTACACAACCCCTAGTGGTGTCGGGGATGACACCACTGATGATGGCGCCGCGGATGCCACCACTGATGATGGCGGCGCATGCACAGATGGCAGCCAACCGAAGAGGCAACGGAAGGACCGGCGCCCGAGCGTGCTCGGCACCGTCAGGGAGGAATTTACTGAAGTGAACTCTGACGGGCCTCCTATGGCGCCCAAACACGTAGTCAAGGGGTACTCGGTTCAGCTCGGGTGCATTCTCCGGAGCACCGTCTCGATCAACACTGAGAACCTAAGGCATAAGGACCGAGGGAATTTGCGCAGCCTCCTCTTCATGAAGCTGCATGAACGATACAAGTTCCCTGCTGAGTTTGCAAACACACGCCTCTCAGGGAATAAAGTGAACGGTGTCGCCCTCACGAGGATGATCACGACCCTGTCTACTTGGAAAAGCACGGTGAAGGCAATGATTGAAAAAGGTGATAGTTATGAGAAGATCAAGGCGAAATATCCTTTGATGAGCGAAGATGACTACAAGGAGTTCAAGATCAAGTGCGAGAGCAGTGCAACCTACGAATCAAGTCAGTGGGGGAAAGAAATGCGAAAGTTGAACTTAGGGGTCCACCAACTCGGTCTCGGTGGTTACAGAGTGGCGGAGCCTATATGGGACAAGGAGGACGCGGAGCGTGCCGAGCAAGGCCTACCGCCCCGCTTCAAGAAATACCGTGACAAGCAGACCAGGAACTTTCTCAGGGCCCGGTACAAGGAGGACCCGGTAACAAATGAGCTTACCACAGATCCGAAGACCAGGGCGCTTGAGCTTGTTCTGGTAAGGAATACATCCCCCGCGTAATTAGCTCCATATGGTTGCATTCTAATTAATCCCCAATATTTCTAAATGGTTCACGTTCCTTCCGCAGGACAATGAAAGCAGTAGCACGGGGTCGTCTCAGAGCTCCCCTTTCGACACCCCTTTAAATAGGGCGTTGAACGTAATGAAAAACAAGGATAGGCTCAGTAAGCCGACGTCAGTTGGTCGTGTGGCCGGCAAAGGCTTGTCCACAAAATGGTTGTCATACTATACCACCGGTGGGCAAAAGGAGAAAAGACCAGCTCGGAAAGCCAGTCGCGTGAGGTTGAAGCACTCAAGGCACAAGTGGCGCAGATTCCGGAGATTGTCCAAGAGCAAGTGCAACAACAACTGGGAACGACGCTCAACGCCATGGTGCCTACGTTGATTCATCGGCTGACGACGTGGATTGCGGGCGGCCAACAAGGGCCTCCCCCGGTTCCCAGCTTCATGGCCAGCAACTCGCACAACGCGCAGGCGGCGCCATTGGTGTCTCCGGCGGAGGCAGTATTCGTGTCTCCGGCGCCGGCACGGGCATTGGAGCTTAATGCACCCGCGTGTACGCCGGCCGGCACCTTGCCAGGAAGCGGCCCCTCCGTCAGTTGCACACCCGCCGTTGGCGGTGCCTCGACATTAGCCGAGCTCAACGGCATCATGGTAACTAAGCCTCTCGACCGATGACTTCATCTCCTTGCCTTTGACTGGGCATCCCTGATGCCCTACATGTTTTCGCAGGGCGCCGCCGACGTTCCTTGCACTCTCCTGCACTTCGTGGGCGGCGAGTTGGTCGATGTCGCCAAGGGCAGAATCGTTCAACCGGGCAACCCCGTGTTCCACGGTAATCCGATGCCACCCATAGTGTATAGGGTTGAAGTGGTTTGGGTGCTGCCAGGCTGCGACGAGTTGTTACCTCTGATTCGACCCACTGGGGCCGACGAAGAAGATGAGATGACCCTCAGCGCCTGCGTAAGCTGGCCCCTGCTTTGGCCGAAGAGCCAGATTTGTTTGGGGCAGGGGACACCACCCCACAGACAAGACCGCCAGTCGTGCCGGCGCCAAGTAAGGATGGCAATTTTATCCATGGACATGGATATACATGGATATCCGACCCGAATGGATAGGGTTTGGATATGCTTTTGTGTCCATGGGCGGCGTCCAAACCCGATCCGATTGTTCATGGGTAGGGCAGGGATATAATGTTGTACCCATGGATATATCCAAACCCGACCCGATAGTATGACTTAATGGGAAAAAAAATTGTCATCCCTGCCCCACGTTCACATGTCCCACGGCAATTTTACACTTTTTTAATCTAAAACATGCATAAGAAATTACACAATCCCCATCATAACTTTTAAAGTTGAAAATCAATCCCCTCTGTAACATACTCCAACACTTCTTCCCTTATTTTTATCTCCTTCTTAAATGACTCATAATTCTCATCTGTTAGAAAATACTAAATGATCTTAGGTTGTTACTGGATGTTGATTTACCATAAGTGAAGCCTAGCCTGCCACGAGGTGAAGAATGGAAGAGTTTATGTTAATATTGTGTTAAGTCTTATTTATATGTCTCGAGAGGACCCAATGGATATCCTGTGGATATGGATATCCATCGGATTTGGACATGGACATAATTTTTCACCCATGGATTTTTTCATGGGCGGGCAAAGAGTGTCTTCATGGATATGGATATGGATTTGATATTGTTCAACCCGATCCAAACCCGACCCATTGCCATCCTTAGCACCAAGCCATGGCAAGAACGCCGCAATGCTACCGGACATGCCGGACATACCTATGGCACAGGATCCGAACATGCATATGGCACAGGATCCGGACGACAACGACAACGAGATGGTACGTTTACCAACGTCGATAAGTACTTTGCCAAACATGGGTATGGTGACAAGTTCTGCGGGCCTCCTTCTCAAGAACCCAACCAAGACGATTGCGATCTAGCTGGTATGGCGGAGAAACCCAATTGCAACAGGTGTCGTCTGGCGTTCAGTTCTCAGGATACGCCTCCAGCTGCCACCTTCACCGAGCCTCGGATAGCTGAGGTGCAAAATATTATCATCCCCAACACGCTCAAGAAGGCGGTCTGTGAGAAGAACTCGGTCCCATTACAGCAGATCAAGAAGAAGGGACGGAAACGAAAGGCTAAAACTGGTGCCGGTGCGAGCCAGCCGGCACCGAGTACGATCCGTGCTCAGCACGGGCCACCTTCACCTAAGGGTATCTCGAGGAGGGTGCATGTGGCGGGTAGGGCGATGCTACCGACAAATATGCTCAATGCTGCAACCGGTGATATGCGGAGTCTGCATGACAGTGTTCTTTGTTTGGAGAAGTAGCGTCTCAGAGAGAATGATGTGGCATACCCAGTTTTCGTGGCCAAGGTGCAAGAGGGCAAGGGCTTTGTGGATGGCGCCATCGGGGGTACGATCGTCCTGTGGTTTGATGACATCTTTGCTATGTTTAACCTTCATCCGCTGCACTACACCTTTGTTCGGCTGATTTCGCTGAGTATGGAGATGTGGATCGTTAGAGACAAGACCCCGGACATCGTGATAGTCGACCCCTTCTACATGCATGCCAAGCTCTTGGGCAGCGCTGGGGACCGCCAAGTCGCGAGTTCACACCTCGAAGGCGTCATTCTGGCAAACCCAGATAAGGATAACTTCCTCGTGTCTTACTCTCCCGAGTAAGTCATCCCTTAACTGCCCCGAAACAAATGATTTCTTAGATTTCGATCGTTCTTTCTTTTTTCTAACATTCCGTGTTCTGTGTAGTGACACACATTGCACACTCATCCTCTTAAGCCCGAAATATTCCATGGCCACGTATTTCGACTCGAACCGTGACTCCAATATAGACTACACAAATATCAAGAAAGTTCTTGATGATGTTCTCCCCGGCTACGCCAAATCTGGAGGGACCTTCACCAGGCCAGTTCATAGGTACGGCAGGCATGTGTTCGCCCACAATACTAAGTTCTACTGCGTCAAGCAGCCGCCTGGCGGTCAGAAGGATGCCTACTACGCCCTCCATCACATGCGGGCGATCGTACGGGACCATCATCACCTTCTGCTACCAGATAATCTCAAAGATTGGGTCGCGAGCTTGTCGGCAATCCAGGACGCGGACATCAGACAAGAATTCTTTCGCATCCAGTTGGAGTTAGCGAAAATCATCCATCAAGATGTCCTTCATACCTCGGGGCAGTTCTACCTCAGATATCAACCGTCCAACAGTGAGATAGACACAACGCTAAAAATGCAGGCTGACAACATCCAATACCTCAGATATCCAATACTAATATGATGAATTGTATTTAGAGACTAATCTTCTATTGTATTTGATGAATCTGTTGTTGTTGTGTGATGTTGTCTATATTCTGTCCAATAATATATTTTGTAACCTGTGCAAAAATTAGAAAAGTAAAAAAAACTAATATTCATACTAATGGCGCATCACCTCAAAGTGCGCCATTAGTATGCCAAAGGATACTAATGGCGCATCACCCCACAGTGCACCATTAGTATGCCAAAGCACGTGGGTAAATATGGCCCCCTGGGAGGCATACTAATGGTGCATGGTGGTCTATACTAATGGCGCACGGCGTGGTGCGCCATTAGTAAAAAATACTAGTGGTGTGGTACTAGTGGCGCACCAGTAGTGCACCATTAGTAGGCAAAACTGGTGCGCCACTAGTAGGCCTTTTCCTAGTAGTGTATGATTAGTTCATCGTTCATGATTCAGCCTATTATGAAAGAAACATGTTTGCAATGACAATTAGAGATTGTAGTTGCTTATGCCATGCTTAATTATCTAGGAGTTTATAATGGTTTATCTTGCGTGCCGACATGCTATTAAAATGGTTATGATGTGGTATGATAGGGCGGTATCCTCCTTTGAACGATTCAAGTGGCTTGACTTGGCACATGTTCACGCATGTAGTTGAAACAAAATCAACATAGCCTCTACGATATTTATGTTCATGGTGCATTATATCCTAATCATGCTTGCACTCGGTGTTGATTAATTTTAATGCATGCTCATGACTGTTTTCGCTCTCTAGCTGGTCACTTCCCAGTCTTTTTCTATCCTTCACTTGTACTAAGCGGGGATACTACTTGTGCATCCAACTCCATAAACCCCAAAAGTTATTCCATGTGAGTCCACCATACCTTCCTATATACGGTATCTACCTACCATTCCAAGTAAATTTGTATGTGCCAAACTCTAAACCTTCAAATAAACATTATGTTTTGTATGCTCGAATAGCTCATGTATCAACTAGGGTTGTCTGTATCTTCCAGGCTAGGCGGGTTATTCTCAAGAGCAGTGGACTCCGCTCCTCATTCACAATAAAATGGCTAGTCACCGGGATGCCCAGTCCCATGCTCAAATCAAATCAAAATAATTGCAAACAAAACTCCCCCAGGATTGTTGTTAGTTGGAGGCACCCGTTATTTTGGGCAAGCCATGGATTGATGCTTGTTCGTGGTGGGGGAGTATAAACTTTACCATTCTGCTTGGGAACCGCCTATAATGTGTGTAGCATGGAAGATATCGAGATCTCTCGGTTGTTATGTTGACAACGAAAGTATATCGCTCAAAATATTATTCAGCTCTATTTCAAAATCGAGCGCTGGCACCTCTACAAATCCCTGCTTCCCTCTGCGAAGGGCCTATCCATTTACTTTTATGTTGAATCATCATCCTCTTATTAAAAGGAACCAGTTGGAGAGCACCGCTGTCATTTGCATCCATTACTATTAGTTTACATTGAGTATGACTTGAATGGATCTCTTTTACCATGAATTACAATGTCTAGTCAGTCCTTGATCTTTAAAGGTGCTCTGAATTTATGTTTTGCGGTCTCAGAAAGGGCTAGCGAGATACCATCTTGTTATATCATATTATGATTGTTTTGAGAAAGTGTTGTCATCCGAGATTTATTATTATTGCTCGCTAGTTGATTATGCCATTGATATGAGTAAACATGAGACCTAAGTGTTATTGTGAATATGGTTAGTTCATAATCTTTGCTGAAAACCTGAATGCTGGCTTTACATATTTACAATAACAAGAGCAAACAGAGTTTGTAAAAGTTTTTCTTTATCACTTTCAGTTTATCAACTGAATTGCTTGAGGACAAGCAAAGGTTTAAGCTTGGGGGAGTTGATACGTCTCCGTCATATCTACTTTTCCAAACAATTTTGTCCTTGTTTTGGACTCTAACTTGCATGATTTGAAAGGAACTAACCCAGACTGGCGTTGTTTTCAGCAAAATTGCCATGGTGTTATTTTTGTGCAGAAATAAAAGTTCTCAGAATGACCTGAAAATCAACGGAGATTATTTTTGGAATATATAAAAATACTGGAAGAAGAATCCATGTCAGGGGGGCCACACCCTGTTCACGAGGGTGGGGGCGCGCCTACCCCCCTGGGTGTGCCCCCTGCCTCGTGGGCCCCCTGATGCTCCACCGACGTCCACCTTGACTCCATATATTCACTTTCGGGGAGAAAAATCAGAGAGAAGGATCCATCGCGTTTTACGACATGGAGTCGCCGCCAAGCCCTAAACTCTCTCGGGAGGGCTGATCTGGAGTCCGTTCGGGGCTCCGGAGAGGGGAATCCGTCGCCATCGTCATCATCAACCTTCCTCCAACACCAATTTCATGATGCTCACTGCCGTGCGTGAGTAATTCCATCATAGGCTTGCTGGACGGTGATGGGTTGGATGAGATTTATCATGTAATCGAGTTAGTTTTGTTAGGGTTTGATCCCTAGTATCCACTATGTTCTGAGATTGATGTTGCTATGACTTTGCTATGCTTAATGCTTGTCACTAGGGCCCGAGTGCCATGATTTCAGATCTGAACCTATTATGTTTTCATGAATATATGAGAGTTCTTGATCCTATCTTGCAAGTCTATAGTCACCTATTATGTGTTATGATCCGTTAACCCCGAAGTGACAATAATCGGGATACTTACCGGTGATGACCGTAGTTTGAGGAGTTCATGTATACACTATGTGTTAATGCTTTGGTCCGGTACTCTATTAAAAGGAGGCCTTAATATCCCTTAGTTTCCAATAGGACCCCGCTGCCACAGGAGGGTAGGACAAAAGATGTCATGCAAGTTCTTTTCCATAAGCACGTATGACTATATTCCGAATACATGCCTACATTACATTGATGAACTTGAGCTAGTTCTGTGTCACCCTATGTTATAACCATTGCATGAGGAATCGTATCTGACATAATTCTCCATCACCGATCCAATGCCTACGAGCTTTTCATACATTGTTCTTCGCTTATTTACTTTTCTGTTGCTACTGTTACAATCACTATAAAACCAAAAATATTACTTTTGCTACCGTTACCACTATTATCATATTACTTTGCTACTAAACACTTTGCTGCAGATATTAAGTTTCTAGGTGTGGTTGAGTTGACAACTCAGCTGCTAATACTTGAGAATATTCTTTGGCTCCCCTTGTGTCGAATCAATAAATTTGGGTTGAATACTCTACCCTCAAAAACTGTTGCGATCCCCTATACTTGTGGGTTATCAGCATAATCATGGAAGTTTCTTGAGGCGCACTTCACTTGATCGTTGGGAGGTACTTGATGTAGCTTGAGGTAGTCATCCATTAGGCGCTCCCACCCGAGATACTCCTCGGGTTCTTGAGTCCCATAGAAAGGAATCGCATGGTCGATGTCAAGGTCGTAGTAGCTCGTGGAAGTCGTGGACTTGAGCTTGGGAAGCTTCTCTTGAGCGTAGTCTTGAGGTGCTTGTTGGCTAAGATGTCATATGTCCGTAATCGAAGATGTCAAGGTTGATGGTGAAGTCGTTGAGCGATTGTTGGTGTTGAGCTCTTGACCTTCACGTACTTGTTGTTGATGGTGTCGATGCCGATGTGACCTTGCCGGAGATGGTATCTCGGAAGCATGTGAACTTGAGTGTCTTCTCGAAGATGAGGAAGACCTCTTGTAGGACTTGATGAGGGTTTTGATCTCCTCCATTTGAGCTTGCATCTTGGCGTCAATGAAGTTTTTCGTGGCATCGAACTCGTCGTTGTTGTTGTAGACCGAAGGAGGTGTGCTTTTCCTATACATCACAAGACTCGAGCAAAGGTGAGTAGGAAATGAGATAAACAATACCAAGCTACCTTTTCCCAGAGTTGAGGATGTATCCCATTTCACTCAATGTGAAATGAAAGAATAGTGGAATTGGTACCGGACTTGTTCACTCACACCTATCAAGTAAAGCTTATGGAGTAGCTCAGTGAGGATAGTGGCACAAAAATTTGATGCAAAATGTTGGCAAGAGTCAATAATGTTGAAAGATATTCACAAATTCCCAAGTTAAAAAGTAGACCAATAGCAAAGAATGGCACACGGAACACACACACACACGGATAGATAAATGGGGTCGTGCAACCAAGGAATGAGCACAAATGTGAAATCCACGGAAAACGCTCGTGTTGCACAACTCAAGAGAGACGCTAGCACGATTACATTAGGCGGATACGACACTTGTGCACAACCTATAAGATGCAAAATGGATAAACTTTTTATCCCAAGTATGCTATTATGTATGGTTCCCGGTGTTTCGCACACGATGATCCAAGATGGTTAATATGGTAGTATGATATGCAATGTGGCGATGCTATGGCTATTGCTTACAAGCTATTTGTTTTCTCTTTGCTTAAAAGCTTATTCACTTTTTTTTATGGCCACTATGCAAAATGCACAAACCAAGATAGCAATTGTGTATATGTGGGAACAATCTTGTGACACAAGAGATGATATGATGATACCAAGATGAGGATACCAAGATGATATGGTATGTATGCAATGGAAGGTGCGGATCACTAATATGCACATGTAAAGCTGCCAGCCATACTCAAATGGCTAGTCTCGATAGGCAAGTGACACAAAATGGCTAGGGGTTAACAAAGCAATGGCAAGAAAGAATATACAATGATGGGATACCATGATACCAAGATGATATAGAGGTTATCGTTCTTGCTTACGGTTAGGGTGTCAAAATGGTGAAGGTGGACAATGTCAAATCCTTGTTGAAGTTGAGCAGCGGTGTTTTCTATGTTGAACCGTTCCTAGTTAGCCGAAACACCCTTGGAAACGGAAAAACTGCAAACTCAAAATCTCCAACGGAAAATGTCAAATGGTGATAGCGGAATGAGATGATGGTTCCGGAGTTGACAATGCGGAAGTGGTGGTAGTGGTTGATGAAGATGCAATCATCCCTAAGTAGCTGAAAGACCTTAGGAGACTCAAGTCACCACTCAAGCAACCACAAATGCTATATGGATCAAAATGGGTTAGGTTGAGGAAAGCTATGGTGGTTTTGCAGAAGATATGGTGGAGGGCCTAGGCAAAGATGTCAAAATGTCAAAATTTTGGTGGATTCAAATGATGTTGGAACACATCTAGATGGATGGGGAATGTCAATAGCTACTCAATAAGCTAAAGAACATCAAAATCGGACTCCGGATGTGGAAGATATGGCCAAAACAAGAAATCAGCCGAAGCAGTTTTTGAACTAGCGGATAGTCCGGTCCTGGGTAGCGGACAGTCCGGTCTTCATCCGAAAACCTTTTGATTCGAGTGGACAGTCTCGTATTGGGGAGCGGACAGTCCGGTCTATGAGCAATTTGCTCCTGATGCGAGCGGACAGTCCGGTCTATGAGCAATTTGCTCCTGATGCGAGCGGACAGTCTGGTACGGGGGTCCGGACAGTCCGGTGCGGGTTGGGAAGGCACGAAATTGGAATTTTTGGGCGGAAATGGATGATTTTGGGGTCAAAGTTGAGGAGATTTCATGGATGGAAGGTGGGGAAACTTGTGGGGAAGCTAGATCCACTCGAAACACAACGAATCCATGGATCAAAATCAACAAAACATCATCAAACCAACAAATCACAAAAAAATTGGGGCTATTTTTGGTGGGGATTTTCGGATTTTAGGACGAAATCAAGCAAAACAAGGCTAGAAAACGGTGGGGGAGACTCCAAATTCGTGATCAACGTGGCTCATGATACCAAGATGTTGTAGGTGGAGACCCTAAGCGTAGATCTTTCACGAATTGGAGGGGAATCCACGAAGAACATGAATAACAAGAGGAAAACACTCAAGAACAAGTCCAATCACACATCCACTAGACTCACAATCACATAAGATCCACAAAGGTACAAGAACAACAAAGGGAAAGATACAAGGTAAAGTTCATCCCAAATCCAAAGGAGATGAGGTCTTGATGATCCTATGATGGGGATCCTTCTACAAGAGGAGGCCTTGATATCCACAAGAGGATCTTCTCCAAGAGGAGGGCTTGATCTCCAAGAGGAGCTTCTCCAAAAGGAGGTCTAGATCTCCAAGAGGAGGAAGATGAGCAAAGCTCTCTCTTTGTCTATCTAATACATTGCTAACCCTAAAAGCTGAGAGGAGCACGGAATATATAGTCTAGGGGTGAAAGGGTATGGGCCTTGGTGGTAAGACGGGCTTTTTAGCCCAATTCGTAGCGAAACTGGGCCTACTGGACAGTCCGGTGCTAAGGACCAGACAGTCTATTGAGTACAGATCCATTTTCGGGTGCCACCGGACTGTTCGTTGTGGGGACCGGACTGTCCGGTAGTGCAATTTCTGTGCGACCAGACTGTCCGCTGTGGGGACCGGACTATCCGGTAGTGCAATTTATGCACACTTTGTTTTCTTCATCTTGACACCTCCGGTCAGCTCTTGGGTCATGGGGTCCTTCTCCTTGGCCTCCGGGAAGCTTCCTAGCTGCTTGGTGGTGGTTGCCCTTGTACCTAATGATGCACAACGTTCCATGGTGAGGTAGCACCCAAGTCCAATGGATATTCATGTAAATCTCAAAGAGGAGCGGGTTCACCTTAAGTTCGGTAAGTCCACTTGGGGCTTGAGGGGCTATGAACGTGTACATGGAGATCACCGTAGGATGCTCCGCATCATGATCCCTGTAGATTTCTATTTTAAGATGAAGATTACCTACACGGTGAGGCATGGGTTGACAAAATGCAGTGGGAAAGATATTGCATGTTTTACTGTCGTGGCCCCTTGTTCAACCTCAACATAATATCAGATTCATAACCGCCTAGGCACCTTGGAATCTGGTGGCAACAATTTTTTTGCAGACTGCGCCAACTTGAAATTGTAGAGGAATACTAGATCCCTAATGAGCATGAAATGGTTGATGGCTGTCGCTTCACGGTTCTGCAATTCCTTCTCACCGATGGTACTCGTGCTCTGCCAAAACAGACTCTTCTCTACCGTTAACATACCTCTGAAATCTGGAGCTTTCCATCATACATAGAGTGGATCAATGAAAATTGTGAAGGTAATACTCCGAATTGCATAAAATTAGTTTCTAGATTAATTTGAAGGGAAAACATTTGGAGTTGTCTCTCAACTAGACTTGACCTATCATAAGGACTAAAAAGCATTAGTATTCAAATAAAATTTCTTTTCTTGCCTCCAATCTTTTGTAAGTGTTGAAAACCTCTTGAAAATGTTCCCGTAGATTCAAATCTATGTATAAAATTAGTGTTAAACGATGGTTTTCTCTTGAAATCTCTCTTCTTGTCACCATTGTCGGCGCCACAGAGTGCAGAGCTTTCGCCAGGTAGTTCTCACGTGTCACCACGAGGTCTTTAGAAGAAGCATGACGAGCTCAAGTCCCCAGATCCGGATTGAGACGCCCCCCACGGAGACCAAGAGCGCGCTCGAGCTACCTTGCACCAGGCCTCTCGCCGCCCACACAACCAAGAGACAATGCCACCACCGCTGCCATGGTGCCCGCCGGAGAGCCAACCATGCGGACACCTTCCAGGGCCACCGCCTCGGCATCCATGCCACAAGACAAAGCCGACTGTCCGCTTCACCGTGCACAAACCGTGGTTATAGAAGTCTGCATCAGCCCCCAGGCCAGGGTTAGTGCCACCACCATAGGGGCACCCACGCCTGAAGTCCCCTCCTATCCAGGTGGACCGGGGGGAGGGGGACATGGCCCAGTGGCTACCGACAGTCACCATCGAGCCATCAACTCAGAGGACGCCAAAACCGTGGCCTCCGGCATAGATCCGACTGTTGGCACAACGTTGTCCTGACCACGACCGCCACGGTCCTTCATCAACGCCATAACGAGAAGACGCCCCCCAATCGAACCACGAGCTCCCATCTTGACCGAAACAAAGGTGGCCCAGAGTCATGCACCGACTCCAGGCTGACCGAACGCCAGACGCCGTGCGAGGAGCGATGAGCCCCGGGCAGGAGGACTGCGTCAAACTCTCGCACCGGAGACCAGTCCGTGTTGCCGGCCAACTACTAGCCAATGCATCCGGGGGGCGGATGCCGCCCCATCAAATCTGGGCATCCCAGATCCAGATGAGAGGCCGCCAAGGCAGCCGGCAGTCCGGCCGCCGAGCAGCCGCATCCATGGTGCTAGCCCCGCACCCCCTCGGCTCTCCACGCATCGTCCCTCCACCACTGCCTGAGGCCAAGGTGTCCACCGTCCACCCGCTGACCTGCCTCCACCTGCCCGTGAGAAGAGCCATTGGCTACCTTGCTGCCAATAGCCGTCGTCCGACGCCCAGGAAGCGCTAGGCCGTGCCGCCCACAACCCTCATCGCATAAGCCCCTCACACGCCAGATCCATGCCGCCAAAGCTCACCCCGCACGATCCTCCACCGTCCCTGCCGCCACCACGCCAGCTCCCTCCAGCGCGCCCGCACGGCGTCGCGTCGCGGCGCCCGTGCCGCACCTCTACCTACGGGGGATCAAGAGGGCCCCGCACCCGCCAGCCCGGACGAGCTTTGCCCAGCCAGACCCTTCGGCGGCGGCGGGAGAGGAGGAAGGAGGGTGGGGAGCTTGGCGGCGGCCGCCTAGGGTTCCCTCCCCGCCGCCGCACGGGGGCAGCGCGGGAGGGAGAGGGGGAGTGCAATCAATTAGCCCTGTTGGTCTTGTCTCCTATGGTGAACTTAACTACGTTACTCAATCGAACAACTCTGAAAAATCACGGACTGAAATACACTGCTAAATGGTCATGACAAATCATGATGACAGGCATTACGTAACTAGCAAGCAATAAAACATGCTGCCATATGGTCATGTTGTACAACACTACTAGTTACCACAACAATTCAAGCTAATCATTCTATTAGAATATGAGAACTACCCAATTTTCAGAATCACATTATGTAAAAGTACATATGATGACTTAGTGGGTTCGCTTAGTAAGGTAAATTATTCAGCTATTGTAGTGGACTGAAATGCCATAGTACGCTAACAGCCTCACTAGAAGTTAAGTTGTGGAAGTCTTAAATAAACAATGGTGTGGGATCTTATATCAGTAGATAGAACATGAAGCATGACTTTTCCTCAAAATAAGAACATAAAGCAACCTGGCAGAGCAGCCACAAGATGCATAACTAGATATAACAGGGTGCTTGAACTCTATGAAAAATAGTATATCTGCAGAAAATATGAACATACAAGAAGCAAATCAATCAATCAATGAAATGTATAGTAGATATGTGCAAACTTAAAACTGAGAAACATGTGACCCGTAATATTCTGGATGTCAAGCCTCACAGTTGGTCGACTATGTTTGGTGGTCATGCAGTTGAAACTTGAAAGATATAACATCCCCAAAATTCATGCTAAATCAATAAACCTAGTTTCCATAGGTGCACATAGAGCTTCAAATTTCAAACACCAGGAGAGTAAAACACACTGCTAGATGGCCGTGACTCATGATCAATCATGATGACAGGCAATATGCAACCAGCAACCAATAAAAATCATGCTGCCAGATGGTCACATATATTGTACCACTAGTTACTTCACCTATTCAAGCTAATCATTCTAGTATAATCTGAGAACTACACAATGTTCAGATAACATATGCAAAACAATTCTAAAGCAGTGCGCTACATGTAGATGCTGGAGAATGATACTAACAATCCACATTAGAGGATTTCAACTGGTGCAAAAGGGTCATCCTCATAAAACTTTGCTCCCCGCTGAGAGGTCTAGGATCTGCCTCCCTCGGTACCAGTACTCTCATAGGCAGAAATCTTACATTCACTGGATAGCATCTCATCCACGGACCTTGAAATGAGTCTTGGATTGGTCATCAAAATGACCACATGATTTAAAGCACATGCACTCTTGAATAAGTACCGGAGGAAGGAGAGCTTGTCCGGGACTCACTGAACAGTATCGCCGTGATGAGCAACAGCACATTTCTGATAACTTTGCCGAAAAAGGCTTTCGCCCCGCTTTATATATAAATCAATGATCATACACAACCCAGTACAAGCGCACGCCACCACAACACACTGTGACACCCGGATAATTAACCTACAGTGATCCCTCGCTAATGATGCCACGTCACCTTGATTATTGTTGATAAACTCTGGATAGTTCAAAAATGAAACAAAACCAAATTTAATTAAAGGCAAACAATAAAAGTTTTCAAATTTTAAAACCAAATTGTTCGGGTTGTGCCCAATAATGCATAAGTAATTATGGTGGAGAAAATAAACTTTTATAAAGTGTTTAACTACTCTAAAAGTAAATAAGACAGTAGCAAAAACAACTAATTGAATGCCTTTTACGATTAATAAAATACTAAACTATTTTATTTTGTCACCAACCTTTTTGTGGCATTGGGGTATTATGAAACACTAATTTAGGTACTACTTATATATTTTATAATACAAAAGTATATAGAAAATAAAATAGAAAACTAATAAACAGGAAATAAATAAAAAGTAAAAAACCAGAACAAAAGAGGAGGACCCCCCTAGCCAACTGGGCCCGACGACCCAGCCGGCCAGCCCATCTGGCCCTAACCGGCCCAGCCCCACTCCCTTAACCACCCACTACGACTGAACCCTAGCGACCCCCTCCCCACTTCTCCCCGATCCCCACCCCGTTCCCTTGTCCTTCCACCCCGCCGCCACCACACAACACACACACGGGAGAGGAGCTCCCTCCTGTCCGATGCCGCGTTGGCGACTCTGACCGCCTCACTGCCCTTCCCCGTCGCCCGGTCATCTCTCCTCCCTTCGTTCTCCCCAGCAGCTCGTCGCGCCCCTCTTCCTCCTCCTTTGGCCGAGCGCAGCCATCACCTCGCCGTGGCCATGGCCAACGGCCTTCCCGAGCTGCTCGTGCTGCCCTATAGCTTCCTTGACATCGTCCACGACCTCGACGTGGCCGAGACTGACTGGAGCAGCCCCAAGTCGGCGACATCGACGGTTCCCGTCGCGTCCACCGGAGCTCCTCCTCGACCCCTTCCTTCGCCGACACCGTCGACGCACGCCGCCGCGCCGCTGCACCTCGTCACCACATCGTCGTCGTCTCCCACTTCCTCCTCGACCCCCACTGCCCCGTGCCCTGCAACCCCTCGTGAGGCCCCCTCCTTCTCCTTTGCCCCGCTCCTCACGTGCGTCGCGCGCCCCGTGCCGTGCCCAGCGTCGTCCTTGTCCCGCGAGCCTCGCTCTGCTCCAGCCCGTGGCCGCCTTCGCCGGCCAGCGCTCGTGCATGCCCCCTCGTTAGGCCTTGCCCCGCCTCTGCTCCGCATGCCGCTGCAGCCTCTCCGCGTCGCCCACTGGCCTCTGCCGCGTCCCCTGGCCGGCGACCGCGTCGTTGGCCTCGCCTGGGTCGCGCCTGACTAGGCTTGGGCGCCCATGCCCGCAACCGCGCCCGAACCCGTTAGGCCTTGGGCCTATGACAAGTGGGCCCCATGCCTAGAACATTTAAAAAAGGATTAAAAATAATAATAATAATAAATAAAATTAACTTAATTAATTAAACTAATTAATTAATTAATTAAACTAATTAATTAATTAATTAAACTAATTAATCCTGATTATATTAACCTAATCAATTAACTAAACCCTAATTAACCTAACAGGGTATGACAGGTGGGTCCCACGGGACCCACACGTCAGTTTGACCCATTCAACCCCCTGTTGACTGCTGACGTCATGCTGACGTCAGCAAACACTATTCTGGATAATGTTAGTTTAAATTAATTAAATAAATTCTAAAAATGATTTAAAACTTTAGAAAGTCATATAAAATAAACCGTAGCTCAGATGAAAATACCTTCTACATGAAAGTTGCTCAGAACGACGAGACGAATCCGGATACGCAGCCCGTTCGTCCGCCACACATTCCTAGCATAGCAAACACGCAACTTTCCTCCTCCGATTCATCTGTCCGAAAACGCGAAACACCGGGGATAATTTCCTGGGTGTTTTCCCCCTTCATCGGTACCACCTCGTACCGCGTTAAGGAACACCTAGCATCACACTTTGTCATGTCATGCATCGTCATGCAATTGTTTGCATTATATTTATTGTTTCTTCCCCCTCTTCTCTCGCTAGACACGAAGACCCACGCCGCTGCTACCCAGTACGACTACGGTGTTGACGACCCCTCTCTCTTTCCAGAGCAACCAGGCAAGCCCCCCCTTGATCACCAGATATTGCCTACTCTCCTCTATATTGCTTGCGTTAGAGTAGTGTAGCATGTTACTGCTTTCCGTTAATCCTATCCTAATGCATAGCCTGTCCTTGCTACTGCTGTTGTTACCTTTACCTGCAATCCTAATGCTTAGTATAGGATGCTAGTTTATCATCAGTGGCCCTACATTCTTGTCCATCTGCCATGCTATACTATCGGGTCGTGATCACTCGGGAGGTGATCATGGGTATATACTATATACTTTATACATGATACATGTGGTGACTAAAGTCGGGTCGGCTCGTGGAGCACCCGCGAGTGATTCATGGATTGGGGGTTGAAAGGACCTTTGTCCCAACGGCCCTCTATGTGGATCTTTGTGGCGAAGTGACAAGGCAGGTTGAGACCACCTAGGAGAGAGGTGGGCCTGGCCCTAGTCGGCGTTCGCGGTTATTTCAAGATAACACGTTTAACGAGATCTTGGTATTTGATCTGAGTCTGGCCACTGGCCTATACGCACTAACCATCTATGCGGGGACAGTTATGGGCACTCGACGTCGTGGTATCAGCCGAAGCCTTCGTGACGTCAGCGACTGAGCGGCGTGCATTGGGTTGGACCGCGTAACGCAACTTCCTTTGTAATGGAGGTTGCTAGGTCTGCTCTCCAGCCGCCCACGCAACGTACAGGTGTGCAATGGGCAATGGGCCCAGACCCCTGCCCATAGGATTTTGACCGGCGTGCTGACCTCTTTGTTGTGCCTAGGTAGGGCTACGACGTGTTGATCTTCCGAGGCCGGGCATGACCCAGAAAAGTGTGTTCGGACAAAGGGGATCGAGCGTGTTGGGAAATGTGGTGCGCCCCTGCAGGGAAGTTAATCTATTCAAATAGTTGTGATCTTCGGTAACAAGATGACTTGGAGTTGTACCTTGACCTTATGACAACTAGAACCAGATACTTAATAAAACACACCCTTCCAAGTGCCAGATACAACCGGTGATCGCTCTCTCACAGGGCGACGAGGGAAGGATCATCGGTTAGGATTATGCTATGCGATGCTACTCGGTGAACTTACCATCTACTCTCTTCTTCTGCTACAAGACGGAGGTTACCAGAAGCGTAGTCTTCGAAAGGACTTGCTATCCCCCTCTTATTCCAGCATTCTGCAGTTCAGTCGACATATGATACCCTTATTCCATTTGATACCAATGCATACATATGTAGTGTAGCTCCTTGATTGCGAGTACTTTGGATGAGTACTCACAGTTGCTTTGTTCCCCCTTTTTCCCCCTTCCTATACCCGATTGCTGCGACTAGATGATGGAGTTCAGGAGCCAGACGCCACCGTTGACGATGACTCCTACTACACTGGAGGTGCCTACTACTACGTGCAGCCCGCTGGCGACGACCAGGAGTAGTTTAGGAGGATCCCAGGTAGGAGGCCTGCGCCTCTTTCGATCTGTATCCCAATTTGTGCTAGCCTTCTTAAGGAAAAATTGTTTAACTTATGTCTGTACTCAGATATTGTTGCTTCCGCTGACTCGTCTATGATCGAGCTCTTGTATTCGAGCCCTCAAGGCCCCTGGCTTGTAATATGATGCTTGTATGACTTATTTTATTTGTAGAGTTGTGTTGTGATATCTTCCAGTGAGTCCCTGATCTTGATCGTACACGTTTGCGTGTATGATTAGTGTATGATTGAATCGGGGGCGTCACACACACGCACACACCCAAGGCATGATACATAGGCGTTGAGCACAGCAACACCACCCCTAGCACTATAAGAGCAACTGGGGTCCTCAACCATGAACATGCCACCGCGAGGAGATGAAATCGCATACAACGAACCGTGAGCTCCAAGGCGAAGCCTCCAGGAAGGTTATGACACTGGAGCGCCACCACCGCCCGACCCGAGGATCAGAGTTTCCCCTGGAGCAACACGATGGGCAATGAGAGCCGCGACGACGCCTTCAGGAAGGAAACGAGCTTCGCCGCCGCCGGTCCATCCGAAGATCGAACAGGTTTTCACCCCGGCCAATACTCATCACCACCGAACGCCACACATCGGCGACCATGCCGCCCACACAGCCATGGCCACCGGATTGTTGGAAATATGCCCTAGAGGCAATAATAAATTGGTTATTATTATATTTCCTTGTTCATGATAATCGTTTATTATCCATGCTAGAATTGTATTGAAAGGAAACTCAGATACATGTGTGGATACATAGACAACACCATGTCCCTAGTAAGCCTCTAGTTGACTAGCTCGTTGATCAATAGATGGATACTGTTTCCTGACCATGGACATTGGATGTCATTGATAACGGGATCACATCATTAGGAGAATGATGTGATGGACAAGACCCAATCCTAAGCCTAGCACAAGATCATGTAGTTCGTATGCTATAGCTTTTCTAATGTCAAGTATCATTTCCTTAGACCATGAGATTGTGCAACTCCCGTATACCGTAGGAGTGCTTTGGGTGTGCCAAACGTCACAACGTAACTGGGTGTCTATAAAGGTACACTACAGGTATCTCCGAAAGTGTCTGTTGGGTTGGCACGAATCGAGACTGGGATTTGTCACTCCGTGTAAACGGAGAGGTATCTCTGGGCCCACTCAGTAGGACATCATCATAATGTGCACAATGTGATCAGGAGTTGATCACGGGATGATGTGTTACGGAACGAGTAAAGAGACTTGCCGGTAACGAGATTGAACAAGGTATCGGGATACCGACGATCGAATCTCGGGCAAGTATCGTACCGCTAGACAAAGGGAATTATATACGGGATTGATTAAGTCCTTGACATCATGGTTCATCCGATGAGATCATCGTGGAACATGTGGGAGCCAACATGGGTATCCAGATCCCGCTGTTGGTTATTGACCGGAGAGTTATCTCGGTCATGTCTGCATGGTTCCTGAACCCGTAGGGTCTACACACTTAAGGTTCGATGACGCTAGGGTTATAAGGAATAGATATACGTGGTTACCGAATGTTGTTCGGAGTCCCAGATGAGATCCCGGACGTCACGAGGAGTTCCATAATGGTCCGGAGGTAAATATTTATATATGGGAAGTCCTGTTTTGGTCACCAGAAAAGTTTCGGGGTTTATCGGTAACGTACCGGGACCACCGGGAGGGTCCCGGGGGTCCACCAAGTGGGGCCACAAGCCCTGAAGGGCTGCATGGGCCAAGTGTGGGAGGGGACCAGCCCCAGGTGGGCTGGTGTGCCCCCCCCCCACAAGGGCCCAAGGCGCCTAAGGGGAGGAAAGGGGGCAAACCCTAAGGGCAGATGGGCCTTAGGGCCCATGCCTGGTGCGCCTCCCTCTCCCCCTCCACCTGGCCGCCACCCAGATGGGATCTGGGGGCTGCCTCCACCCCTAGGGAGGGAACCCTAGGTGGGGGCGCAGCCCCTCCCCTCCCCCTATATATACTTGAGGTTTGGGCTGCCCAAGACACACGAGTTCCTCTCCTTCTTGGCGCAGCCCTACCCCTCTCCCTCCTCATCTCTTGCGGTGCTTGGCGAAGCCCTGCTGAAGTACCACGCTCCTCCACCACCACCACGCCGTCGTGCTGCTGCTGGATGGAGTCTTCCCCAACCTCTCCTTCTCCCCTTGCTGGATCAAGGCGTAGGAGACGTCACCGGGCTGTACGTGTGTTGAACACGGAGGTGCCGTCCGTTCGGCACTAGGATCATCGGTGATTTGGATCACGACGAGTACGACTCCATCAACCCCGTTCTCTTGAACGCTTCCGCGTAGCGATCTACAAGGGTATGTAGATGCACTCTCCTTCCCTCGTTGGTAGACTTCTCCATAGATTAATCTTGGTGATGCGTAGAAAATTTTGAATTTCTACTACGTTCCCCAATAGTGGCATCATGAGCTAGGTCTATGCGTAGTTTCTATGCACGAGTGGAACACAAAGTAGTTGTGGGCGTTGATTTTGTTCAATATGTTTATCGTTACTAGTCCAATCTTGATTCGGCGGCATTGTGGGATGAAGCGGCCCGGACCGACCTTACACGTACTCTTACATGAGACTGGTTCCACCGACTGACATGCACTAGTTGCATAAGGTGGCTAGCGGGTGTCTGTCTCTCCCACTTTAGTCGGATCGGATTCGATGAAAAAGGTCCTTATGAAGGGTAAATAGCAATTGGCATATCATGTTGTGGTTTTTGCGTAGGTAAGAAACGTTCTTGCTAGAAACCCATAGCAGCCACGTAAAACATGCAAACAACAATTAGAGAACGTCTAACTTGTTTTTGCAGGGTATGCTATGTGATGTGATATGGCCAAGAAGAATGTGATGAATGATATGTGATGTATGAGATTGATCATGTTCTTGTAATAGGAATCACGACTTGCATGTCGATGAGTATGACAACCCGCAGGAGCCATAGGAGTTGTCTTTATTTATTGTATGACCTGCGTGTCATTGAACAACGCCATGTAATTACTTTACTTTATTGCTAACCGGTAGCCATAGTAGTAGAAGTAACAAGTTGGCGAGACAACTTCAGGGAGACACAATGATGGAGATCATGATGATGGAGATCATGGTGTCATGCCGGTGACGATGATGATCATGGAACCCCGAAGATGGAGATCAAAAAGAGCAATATGATATTGGCCATATCATGTCACTATTTGATTGCATGTGATGTTTATCATGTTTATACGTCTTATTTGCTTAGAACGACAGTAGCTTAAATAAGATGATCCCTCACTAAAATTTCAAGAAAGTGTTCCCCCTAACTGTGCACCGTTGCGAAAGTTCGTCGTTTGGAAGCACCACGTGATGATCGGGTGTGATAGATTCTTACGTTCGAATACAACGGGTGTTGACAAGCCTAGCATGTACAGACATGGCCTCGGAACACATGCGAAACACTTAGGTTAACTTGACGAGCCTAGCATGTACAGACATGGCCTCGGAACACGGAGGACCGAAAGGTCAAACATGAGTCGTATAGAAGATGCGATCAACATGAGATGTTCACCGATGATGACTAGTCCGTCTCACGTGATGATCGGACACGGCCTAGTTGATTCGGATCATGTATCACTTAGATGACTAGAGGGATGTCTATCTGAGTGGGAGTTCATAAGATGAACTTAATTATCCTGAACATAGTCAAAAGTTCTTCGCAAATTATGTCGTAGCTCGCGCTTCAATTCTACTGTTTAGATATGTTCCTAGAGAAAAAATTAGTTGAAAGTTGATAGTAGCATTTATGCAGACAGTAGAAGGCTTATGTCCTTAATGCACCGCTCAGTGTGCTGAACCTCGAACGTCGTCTGTGGATGTTGCGAACATCTGACATACACGTTTTGATGACTACATGATAGTTCAGTGCGTAATGCTAAATGGTTTAGGATTGAGGCACCAAAGACGTTTTTGAAACATCGCAGAACATACGAGATGTTCCAAGGACTGAAATTGGGATTTCAGGGTCGTGCCCACGTCAAGAGGTATAAGACCTCCGACGATTTTCTTAGCCTGCATAATAAGGGAGAAAAGCTCAATCTTGAGCTTGTGCTCAGATTGTCTGAGTACAACAATCGCTTGAATCAAGTGGGAGTTGATCTTCCAGATGAAATAGTGATGGTTCTCCAAAGTCACTGCCACCAAGCTACTAGAGCTTCGTGATGAACTATAACATATCAGGGATAGATATGATCCTTGAGCTATTCGCGACACCATGAAAAGTAGAAATCAAAAGGGAGCATCAATCATTGATGGTTAGTAAAACCACTAGTTTCAAGAAGGGCAAGGGCAAGAAAGGGATACTTCATGGAACAACAAATTAGTTGCTGTTCTAGTGAAGAAGCCCAAAGTTGAACCCAAGCCCGAGACTAAGTGCTTCTGTAATAAGGGGAACAGTCACTGAAGCAGAACCACCCTAGATACTTGGTAGATGAGAAGGCTGGCAAGGTCGACAGAAGTATATTGGATATGCATTATAATGTGTACTTTACTAGTACTCCTAGTAGCACCAGGGTATTAGATACCGGTTCGGTTGCTAAGTGTTAGTAACTCGAAACAAAAGGCTACGTAATAAACAGAGACTAGCTAAAAGGTGAGATGACGATATGTGTTGGAAGTATTTCCAAGGTTGATCAAATATCGTACGCTCCCTCTACCATCGAGATTGGTATTAAAACCTAAATAATTGTTATTTGGTGTTTGCGTTGAGCATAGACATGATTGGATTATGTCTATCGCGATACGGTTATTCATTTAAGGAGAATAATGGTTACTCTGTTTATTTGAATAATACCATCCCGATCGTAGTGATACACATTTTCATGCCAAAGGTATAAGATAGTAATGATAGTACCACACAAATGTGGCACTGCAATTTGAGTCATATTGGTATAAAACGCATGAAGAAGCTCCATGTTGATGGATCTTTGGACTCACTCATTTTTGAAAGGATTGAGACATGCGAACCATGTTTGTTGGTAGATATGCATGAAGAAACTCTATACAGATGGATCGTTTGGACTCACTTGATTTTGAATCACTTGAGACATGCAAATCATACCACATGGGCAAGATGACTGAAAGCCTCGTTTTCAGTAAAATGGAACAAGAAAGCAACTTGTTGGAAGTAATACATCTTGATGTGCACAGTCCAATGAGTGCTGAGGCATGTAGTGGATATCGTTATGTTCTTACTTCACAGATGATTTGAGTAGATACTGAGTATATTTACTTGATGAAACATAAGTCTAAATTATTGAAAGGTTCAAGTAATTTCAGAGTGAAGTTGAACATCGCCGTGACAAGAGGATAAAATGTCTATGATATGATCATAGAGATGAATATCTGAATTACGAGTTTGGCACAGAATTAAGACATTGTGGAAATTGTTTCACAACCGATACAGCCTGGAACACCATAGTGTGATGGTGTGTCCGAACATCATAACTGCACCCTATTGGATATGATGCATACCATGATGTTTCTTATCGAATTACCACGATAGTTTATGGGTTAGGCATTAGAGACAACCACATTCACTTTAAATAGGACACCACGTAATTCCGATGAGATGACACCGTATGAACTATGGTTTAGAGAAACCTAAGCTGTCATTTCTTAAAAGTTTGGGGTTGCAACGCTTATGTGAAAAAGTTTCAGGCTGATAAGATAGAACCCAAAGCGGATAAATGCATCTTCATAGGACACCCAAAATAGTTGGGTATACCTCCTGTCTCAGATCCGAAAGCAATAAGGGATTGTTTCTAGAATCAGGTCCTTTCTCGAGGAAAAGTTTCTCTCGAAAGAATTGAGTGGGAGGATGGTGGAGACTTGATGAGGTTATTGAACCGTCTCTTCAACTAGTGCGTGGCAGGGCACAGGGAGTTGTTCCCATGGCACCTACACCAATTGAAGTGGAAGCTTATGATAGTGATCATGAAACTTCAGATCAAGTCACTACCAAACCTCGTGGGATGACAAGGATGCGTACTAATTCAGAGTGGTACGCAATCCTGTCTTGGGAGTCATGTTGCTAGACAACAATGAACCTATGAGCTATGGAGAAGCGATGGTGGGCCTGGATTCCAAAATGGCTCGAGGCCATATAATCCGAGAGAGGATCCATATATGAAAACAAAGTGTAGACTTTGGAAGAACTACTTGATGGTCGTAAGGCTGTTAGGTACATATGGATTTTAAAAGGAAGACAGACAATGATGGTATGTATCACCATTGAGAAAGCTCGACTTGTCGTTAAGATGTTTTCCGACAAGTTCAAGGAGTTGACTATGATGAGACTTTCTCACTCGTAGCGATGCTAAGAGTCTGTTGGAATTATATTAGTGATTACTGCATTATTTATGAAATCTTGCAGACAGGATGCCAAAACATTGTTTCCTCGACGATTTTCTTGAGGAAAGGTTGTATGTGACACAACCGGAAGTTTTTGTCAATCCTGAAAGATGCTAACAAGTATGCAAAGCTCCAGCAATCCTTCTAAGGACTGGAGTAAGCATCTCGGAGTTGGAATTATGCTTTGATGAGATGATCAAAGTTTTTGGGTGTATACAAAGTTTATGAGAAACTTGTATTTCCAAAGAAGTGAGTGGGAGCACTATAGAATTTCTGATGAGTATATGTTGTTGACATATTGTTGATCGAAAATGATGTAGAATTTCTGGAAAGCATGCAGAGTTATTTGAAAAGTGTTTTTCAATGGAAAGCCTGGATTAAGCTACTTGAACATTGAGCATCAAGATCTATAAGGATAGATCAAAACGCTTAATGGTACTTTCAAATGAGCACATACCTTGACATGATCTTGAAGGTGTTCAAGATGGATCAGTCAAAGAAGGAGTTCTTGCCTGAGTTGTAAGGTATGAAGTTAAGACTTAAAGCTCGACCACGGCATAAGAAAGAGGAAGGACGAAGGTCGTCCCCTATGTTTTTGTCATAGGCTCTATACAGTATGTCATGCTGAGTACCGCACCTGATGTGTGCCTTGCCACATATCTGGCAAGAGGGTACACAGGTGATCTAGGAGTAGATCACCAGATAGCGGTCTAAATTATCCTTAGAGGAATAAGGATATGTTTCTTGGTTATGGAGGTGATAAAGAGTTCAACGTAAAGAGTTACGTCGATGCAAGCTTAACACCTATCCGGATAGCTCTGAGTAGAGATACCGGATACGTATAATGGAGCAACAATTTAGAATAGCTCCAAGTAGAACAGTTATTTGAAATGGCTCCAAATGTAGCATAGTAGTTGCATCTGCAAGATGACATAGAGATTTGCGAAGTACATACGGATCTGAATGTTGCAGACCCGTTGACTAAAACCTCTCTCACAAGCATAACATGATCAAACCCAGAACTCTTTGGGTGTTAGTCACATGGGGATGTGACCTTGAGTGTTAATCACATATCGATGTGAACTGGATTATTGACTCTAGTGCAAGTGGGAGACTGTTGGAAATATGCCCTAGAGGCAATAATAAATTGGTTGTTATTATATTTCCTTGTTCATGATAATCGTTTATTATCCATGCTAGAATTGTATTGAAAGGAAACTCAGATACATGTGTGGATACATAGACAACACCATGTCCCTAGTAAGCCTCTAGTTGACTAGCTCGTTGATCAATAGATGGTTACTGTTTCCTGACCATGGACATTGGATGTCATTGATAACGGGATCACATCATTAGGAGAATGATGTGATGGACAAGACCCAATCCTAAGCCTAGCACAAGATCATGTAGTTCGTATGCTATAGCTTTTCTAATGTCAAGTATCACTTCCTTAGACCATGAGATTGTGCAACTCCCGGATACTGTAGGAGTGCTTTGGGTGTGCCAAACGTCACAATGTAACTGGGTGGCTATAAAGGTACACTATAGGTATCTCCGAAAGTGTCTGTTGGGTTGGCATGAATCGAGACTGGGATTTGTCACTCCGTGTAAACGGAGAGGTATCTCTGGGCCCACTCAGTAGGACATCATCATAATGTGCACAATGTGATCAAGGAGTTGATCACGGGATGATGTGTTATGGAACGAGTAAAGAGACTTGCCAGTAACGAGATTGAACAAGGTATCGGGATACCGACGATCGAATCTCGGGCAAGTATCGTACCGCTAGACAAAGGGAATTATATACGGGGTTGATTAAGTCCTTGACATCGTGGTTCATCCGATGAGATCATCGTGGAACATGTGGGAGCCAACATGGGTATCCATATCCCGCTGTTGGTTATTGACCGGAGAGTTATCTCGGTCATGTCTGCATGGTTCCCGAACCCGTAGGGTCTACACACTTAAGGTTCGATGACGCTAGGGTTATAAGGAATAGATATACATGGTTACCGAATGTTGTTAGGAGTCTCGGATGAGATCCCGGACGTCACGAGGAGTTCCGGAATGGTCCGGAGGTAAAGATTTATATATGGGAAGTCCTGTTTTGGTCACCGAAAAAGTTTCGGGGTTTATCGGTAACGTACCGGGACCACCGGGAGGGTCCCGGGGGTCCACCAAGTGGGGCCACAAGCCCCGGAGGGCTGCATGGGCCAAGTGTGGGAGGGGACCAGCCCCAGTTGGGCTGGTGCGCCCCGTCCCCCCCACAAGGGCCCAAGGCGCCTAAGGGGAGGAAAGGGGGCAAACCCTAAGTGCAGATGGGCCTTAGGGCCCATGCCTGGTGCGCCTCCCTCTCCCCCTCCACCTGGCCGCCACCCAGATGGGATCTGGGGGATGCCGCCACCCCTAGGGAGGGAACCCTAGGTGGGGGCGCAGCCCCTCCCCTCCCCCTATATATACTTGAGGTTTGGGCTGCCCAAGACACACGAGTTCCTCTCCTTCTTGGCGCAGCCCTACCCCTCTCCCTCCTCGTCTCTTGCGGTGCTTGGCGAAGCCCTGCTGAAGTACCACGCTCCTCCACCACCACCACGCCGTCGTGCTGCTGCTGGATGGAGTCTTCCCCAACCTCTCCTTCTCCCCTTGCTGGATCAAGGCGTAGGAGACGTCACCTGGCTGTACGTGTGTTGAACACGGAGGTGCCGTCCGTTCGGCACTAGGATCATCGGTGATTTGGATCACGATGAGTACGACTCCATCAACCCCGTTCTCTTGAACGCTTCCGCGTAGCGATCTACAAGGGTATGTACATGCACTCTCCTTCCCTCATTGGTAGACTTCTCCATAGATTGATCTTGGTGATGCGTAGAAAATTTTGAATTTCTACTACGTTCCCCAACAGGACAGCATCTAGCCACGGGCTCTGCCCATGAGCACCGCGCTACCATCATCAGGGCCGCCGCCCCGGCATCCAAGAACTTGACACCACGTCACCCGAGACCCGTTGCTACCCCAACCAAAGAGACGAGTCCAAAGGCCCCGCCTTTCGCACCCCTGGGCGGCCCCAACGCAATAGGCCGGCCAAAACTAGCCTCCATCGACCCGTCCTGCTGCATTGGGCGCGAGACGAGATCGGTCCTGCTGCCGGGCGCGAGACGAGCTCGGTCCTGCTGCCAGGCGCGAGACGAGTTCTGTCCTGCAGCACCGAGCGCGAGACGAGCAATGGACCGCAGTTGGGAGAGAGTCAACCCTTCGACGAAGGTAGCGACCGGACGGCGAGGAAAGAAATCGAAGGCCGACACAGGCAGCTCGCCGACGAGTCGACGATGGAAATGCCCAGCTGTTGCCGTGAATTGACCTAAACCACCGCCATGAGCCACCACCATGCCATGGCAGCCCCACATCCACACCGAGACCCCGAGGGGCAGCCCCGAGCCGCCCTGTAGTAGCTGCGGCGCGCCGCCGAAGATGCAGCCCGCCCCCACGCCGCCCATCCACGCCAGATCCTGATCCAGGAGCCGCCGCCGCCACAAGCACGCCAGCCACTGTGCCCCAACCAACTCGGACTAGCGAAGCTACAGCAAGCCAAGGAGATCGTGCCGCGAGGACCAACGCCATCGCTGGCCGAGCCGGCCACCCATCCCCTCTTGCCTACGCCCGCCATCCACCGCGCCACCGGTGTCACACCCTAGCTGGTTCATGCATTAGAGTGTTGCATCATGTCTACTTTTATAGAAACTTGAAATGGGGATGACAGAACCCCCAGCACCCCCCTAGAAACAACTAGGGTTTACTAAAATTATTTTCAATGAACCCAAAATGCCCTTAACAAAATGTTCATCATTTCTGGATTGGGTTAAAACCCCTGGCAAAAATGGTGCACTCTTTTCTAGGACATTCTAGATTCTTTGAATTAAATCATAACTATTTAAATTTGGGCATTTAAATGCTATAAAATATTTTAAATGCCCAAATAATTCTGGATTTAAGTGAGGGCTGTTAGGAATAATCCCAACAGAGCCCACAATTATTTCCAGCGTGTTCACCGCATCGCGTAGATGCTGTAGGTGCAAGCGCCACGCCGCCTAGGCCACTGCAGCCACGCGCACGAGCCGACCCGAGCTTCGGCCTCCGCCAAGCTCGTCGCCGGCGATGCTCCAGCCACTCCCTGGCCAAGCCATCACCACGGCTGGATGCGGGCGAGCACCAGCTGCCCGTAGCTGCTCTCCGCGCAGCAAATGGTGCCCTGTGGGAAAATCCTGCAGCACGCTGCCACGTCTGACATCGCCCGCGGCTAAACGCCGGTAGGCTTTGACCCGCTGACCGGTGAGTTGACCATGTCTGACCATGTGGGCCCAGGTTGACTTCCCCCCTAAGCCTATGACAGGTGGGGCCGACCTGTTAATTAGTTTAGGATCAATGCTAACTAATTTTAGTTAGTTTAGGTCACTGACATGTGGGCCCAGGCCCCACTGACAGTTAGTTAGTATTAACTTAATTCTGTTAGTTAGCTGAGACACTAACAGACAAGGCCCACTAGTCAGGTTTGACTGGCCCTGGCGCCTTTGACTCGCTGATGTCACAGTGACGCAGTGCTGACGCAATTATTCATTTTCTGGATTTATTTTTATATAGGAAATTCCAGAAAATAGCCAAAACTTCTAAAAATCATAGAAAATCAACCATAGCTCCAAATCAAACAAATTATATATGAAAAATAATCAGAAAAATTCAATCTATCCATCTGTAATGGTTTCATGCATGACAAACCATTTTAACTTTGTTGTTTATGTGAAACAAGCTAACACACTCATGATGCATAAGAACTTTAACCTTCATTGGAATCTTTGATTCAAATGGACCCATTTCAACTTGTTTCACATTGCATTAGGCAGGACACGTCATTTTGCCATGTCATAGCATGCATCATATTGTTGCATATTATCATGTGTTGATTATGTTCTGTTTGTCCTTTGTGGTAGGTCCTGCCTCCGAGGATATCTCCGAGTATCCAACTGAAGGGCAGTACCCTACTACCACTCTGTTGGGGATATTACCACTGGGTGTAAACCGGCCTACTTGGGCCAGGATAACGTCATAATGGTATAAGCAGGTGAAGGCCCAAGGCCTATAGTCGGTTTAGAATCTGTAGCTGTAAAACCGACCTGATGTATAACTTGTATTGTAAGTTAGGAATAGAGAGATACCAACCGGGATACGAACATAAACCGGCTGGGACTCTATGGACCGACGGGCGTCACCCGTGTATATAAGGGGACGGCCCGGCGGCGGTTCAGGGGAGATAACCACAACTCGGGCCTAGGCGAAGCTTGTTTGCTCCCTAGCCATCGAGACCACATCAATTCCATCACAACTAGACGTAGGCTTTTACCTTCATCGAAGGGGCCGAACTAGTATAAACCCCACGTGTCTTTGTGTCCGCTTTAACCCCTTCAAGTAAACTCGTAGCGATGGCTCCACGACTAAGTCCTTTCGCTAGGACATCTGCCGTGACAAATCCACGACAGTTGGCGCCCACCGTGGGGCTATCGCATGATGGTTTGACAATCTTGGAGGGCAAGCTCAAAGGACTCGAAGGCTATGTTGTGGGCCGGATGACCAAGAGTCGTCGGGGCAGGATCTACATCGAGGATGCAGGATGGGGTCCTGAGGCCGATTCAATTGAGTATGGTTACCGGGTCCCCTTTGGCAGCGTACACGTCTTCATCGGCAAGATCGGTGAGCCTGGGCCTGAGCCGGACATCTACACCGACCCCGTCGAGACGGCTCAGCGTGCGAGCTTTACTCAGGTTAAACCGGCCATGAAGCGTGCCTTTGTTGGAGTCATCTACGGAAGAGAGCGCGAGGACGAATCAGAGCACGATAGCGAGACCGTCGTCTATTCTGGCGACGAGTCCTTGACCGGAGAGACCGAGTCGCTATACCGGATGCAAGACGATCAAGTTACGGGTTGTTCCGATGGCGACAGTATTCCGGACCCCCCGGGCCAGATCAACCGGGTTGGAATATTCATGGCTGGCACCCAGGCGGCGAATTATTCTTCGACTGCCGCAGCAATGCTCTCCGGATCCGCAGCGGCAGCGGCAACAGGGGCAGGAGGCCTTGTGCGCCCGCCGATTCAAGTTCTATCTGATCTGTTTGACGCACTGGCCGCGCTTATGGCAGAGGGGGACCCGACAGATCAAGATGCTCATAATGCAGAAATCGCGAAGGTGAGAGAGCAGATCGTGCAAGCCAAAGCGGATCTGGCAGCAGAAAAAGACCGGATGGCCGCAGAGTGGGCCGCTTTGGACGCACAGGCCTATAAACTCATGCTTGACCAGAATGCATCACAGGAGGTTTTAAAGCGAAAGCACAGATCACGCCTGCCGTTAGGGTTTGACCCCCGAAATCTCTTTCATACTCCGGGAGCTGGACCCAGTAATCCACCGCGGTACCAGGAGACAAACCAGATTGAGACGCCAGGGCCAGGAGCGACGGTCCAACCTCGCCTGATGGAGCCCCCTCAACAAAATATCGCGATGCCTCCACCGGTGCAGACGCCCCCGGGTCATTATTCGAATCCTATGGACAACCTTGTTGCGGCCGCAGCACGGTTAGAGGCCATCCCGGTCGAAGGGGATTCTCCGCAAGCAGTAGAAACGCGCCGGGTTAAGGAGCTTCTCCGGACCGCGCTGATGCAGCAGGAGGCATACTCATACAGCCGTGACCGGATTCATTCTACGCCCCGTCCGAGCCGGAGTTACAGCAGGCGCATAGATGAACCGGCCATATCAAGCAATGCGCACGGCCGTGAAGCGGCCCGTGGTGATGACCCGGCAGGTGGTGTTGTCGATGCTCGGGATGCGGTGAACCGGGCCCGGGCACAAAGGGAGGCCGAGTTAGCAGCACAGGATAATGCGGGCCAACTTACACCGGTTCGTTCTGCCACCTTTGCCGGACCAGGAATCACATCCGCACTGGGAGTGCCTTGCTTGATCCCTGCTTTGCGTAGTGTGCGCCTGCCTAAGGATTTCAAGGGCCCACGCAAGGTGCCGAATTATACCGCTGATTTACCCCCTGAAGCATGGATAGAGAGTTATGAGATGGCCATGGAAATGCTGGATGTGGATGAGGCTGCATGTGCCAAATATTTCACCATGATGCTCGAAGGCACGGCTCGTGCTTGGTTAAAGAGCCTACCGCCCAATTCTATCAGCTCTTGGGCCCAGTTGCGGAGCCGGATTATACAGAATTTCAAGGATACATGTAAGCAGCCCAAGTCCATAGTAGACCTGGCGGCTTGTGTCCAGGAAGAAGGAGAATCAACGACCCATTGGGTGCGTCGCGTTTCGGAAATTTTGCACTCGTCTGACCGGATTATATCGATACAATCCCATGTTCTCGCCTCTGCTCTCATTTACTGCATTAAGACAACATCGTTTCAAACTGCTGTGTGCTATGGTAGTTGAACCCTTATCCTCTGCATGACCTGTCATTGCCACAGTAACTAGATGAAACCCACTAGCATGTGTAGGAGTTGATTGAGCCATGTTTGTGTTTCCTACCTTGCTATGCCTGCTATGCTTAGAGTTGTGTCAGGTCTGGTTCATCTGGATGATGGGCTAGAGTGAAATGATTATGTCGGTAATGTGAGGGATGTGTTGAACATGATTTGGTAAAGGTATCGATGAGAGGCCATGTAGGAGTACATGGTGGGTTGTTTCATTGAGGTCGTCCCTAAGAACTGAGATCTGTATGTGTGATTTAAGATTCAGTTACTACCATACATTGGGCCTGAAACCAATGGACCCTCTCTGCTTCTTAATCACCCTAGTACTCTGTCCAGAAGTTGCAATTAGTTTCTGGTGTTTGTAGGTTATGTGTTGGCGGCCGTGCGTAGCGCTGACCCTAGGGGTGGGCTATGTTGCGGTTGATACATCGTGGCACGGTGTACCGAGTCACCCGTTTGGTGTCTCGGGAACCCTGTTCACATCGTTCGGGGCCGTATGTGGAAACCTCGGCCAGACTCCCTGCAGATGGAACCTGGATAGGCGATAAACCTGGACTAGAGACTTGAGTGTTTAGGCAGGCCGTGGCCGAGACCCTCGTTGGGCTTCCGCTTGAAGGTTGCCGAGTACATGTCGTGTAAACGACGGTAACTGGTGAGAGCATGTATGAAGAAGTACACCCCTGCAGGGTTAACATCATCTGTTCGAATAGCCGCATCCGCGGTAAAGGACTACTTGGTTGCCTATACAGTTCATAGACAAGTTAACGGATACTACTAAAAGACTCAAGATAAGTGTGAGTACCGAGGATGGCCCTCTCGTAGGATGATGAGGGAGGATCCTCGGTGGAGTATTGTGTTGGTGATTAGTGGACTCGTGTACGAAAACTATTTTACTAGTGGAGTCTCGTAGGATAGCTTAGCCAAGAGTCAAAGCTGGCTTGCTGCAATAACTCCACCACCTTCTTGAGAATGAGCATGTATAGTAGGTTCTGATGTAAGACTTGCTGAGTACATTTGTACTCATGTTTGCTTAATACTGTTTTAAGACGACAACACCGCCCCCTCCGATGGGTTTTATGTAGATCTCGACATCGATGAGTGACTTGCCACCCAGGTGGTGATACTGGCCATGGAGGGGCCTATGTAGATAGAAGGCTTCGAGAAGCCTTCTTGCTTTCTAGTGTCTGTACTCAGACTATTTGCTTCCGCATGTGCTTGTATGCTTGTATGACTTGAGTGTCGGGTCATGTGACCCCTACCTGTATGAACATGTTATGTATGGCTCTCTGGAGCCTTTAAATAAAGTACTTGAGTTGTAGAGTTTTGTTGTGATGCCATGTTGTATTTGCACATATCGAGCATATTGTGTGTATGATTGAAATGCCTGGTATGTGTGGGATCCGACAATCTAGTTGTTTATCCTTGGCAGCCTCTCTTATGGTGAAATGTAGTCTAGTGCTCCTTGAGCCATAGTAGTCCGCTACAACCCGGTTCACCGGAGTCCTGCTAGCCCAGCACTACTGCTCAGGACACTTGACTGGCCTGCATGTGTTTCACTTCGTTCCTATGTCTGTCCCTTCGGGGAAATGTCACGTGGTGACTTCCGGAGTCCTGTCTAGCCTGCTACAGCCCGGGTTCCCCAGAGTCCTATTATCCCAGTGCTACAGCCCGGATTCACACGCTGATGACCGACATGCTCGATGTGATTCATGTATGCATGTCTCCATAGGTCTGTGCCGCTTTGGGTTCACGACTAGCCATGTCGGCCCGGGTTCTCTGTCATATGGATGCTAGCGACACTATCATATACGTGAGCCAAAAGGCGCAAACGGACTCGGGCCATGGTAAGGCGACACCCGTGGGGATACCGTGCGTGAGGCCGCAATGTGATATGAGGTGTTACCGGCTAGATCGATGTGACTTGGGATCAGGGTCCTGACAGCGTTGGCATCAGAGTCGGACTGCCTGTAGGTTCGTTGAGCCAAACTGGTCGATGTCGAGTCTAGAAATGCTTTAGTTATATGTACGGGAATTGATTGTGGGAGGGAACGTAAGGCTCTTTTACTCCTTTACCTTATGCCCTCTGATCTGAGTCATTCTCTTCTCATTCAACGTGGGTTAAGGACTAGGCTCTCTTCTTCTATCAGGTTCACATGTTACTAATCCGTATTAGCTTATAGGAGTGTTGTTACAAGCCTCAGTACAGTTTCTACTACTTTTAGTATGTTGCCAATTGAATTAGAACCTTGATATGATGTTGTTGAGTGGTATTTCAAACTGTTGTGGATGTCTCAAATCTTTTTCTGAGCATTTACAGCCGTTATGCTGTCCGATTTCCCCATGAAAATTCTAATGCCTTTGCATTATTCTGTGCTTTCAGATGGCCACCCGTTCGCAGAACCAAGTGGTTCGTCTGACCCGGTGCCTTGATGTGCCCGGCCACACGGCCATGTTGGTTCGAGTGATGGTTGAGTCAGGCTATCGTTGGTATCCGGAATATACCGTCGAGGAGCAGTTCAGAGACTTCAACCAGAGCCAGTACCTCTGTACCGTCAGGATATATCCCTCTTATCCTGGAGCCACTGAGCCCCTCACTGTTCCTATGGACTTGGGGTCACTATTGAGATGTCGGTGCAGGATGCAGCCTATTCAATGATGACTATCATTCGAGCCAGGACTGCCTTGCTACAGAACACCAATTTTCGATACATGCCAGCCTCACTTCCCGGAGCACAGGGGTACTATCAGGCCTTGTACTATGACTCTACACATGAGGAGTCACTACTCCACACCACTGCCGAGATGCTCGAGGATAAGGACCGCGAAAATCGGGCCTTGCATATGGAGCTTTTCCACACTTGTTCTGATCATTGGGCCACTTTGACTCGGTTTGCACCTGCGGTGCAGGCAGGATACATGGACATGAGGGATATGTACCCTATACGGTCCGGATTGCCAGATTGTATGGAGTGGCGTGATGTAGGAGGCATCACCCCTCCTCGTGGTCCCCGTCTGCCACCACCTGTGGGACCAAGGCCACATCCATGTCCCTATGGTCCGCAGGCTCCGCAGGACCGTCTGTTCCCAGATGATCATGTTCCACTTCCAGGCCTTGGTGGCGACTTCTATGAGGATTACTACGGAGCCGTCTGAGCTAGTAGTAGTATCACTAGTACTGTAACAGTTGTATTCTCCACAGTCATGCATGACCGTGGGATACAACTTGGTGTGTATCATGCTCCGGAGGTGTAGAAAAATAATGTATAGGAGCTTGGAATGCCTTCGATGAGATGTAATGTCTTTCACCGTAGTTGTACTCTAGCCTGGGCTTGTACTAAACTATGTACGGTGTGTATGACCAATGGTATATATATGGCAGTTTCTATATTACCATGTCGTGTAATGAACATCTTAGCATTCCATGTTATCCATTACATTCTGCACTTCCTTGCTAAGTTTGTGCCATCCTTATCTAAACCGTTGTCTTGTTTTCTCCTAGGATGGTCAACACCCGCAGCAACCCTGCTATCCCGGAGCAAGGGGAAGCCAGTGCAGTTAGGGGTGAAAATCTGCCTCACCCGCCTTCTCTGGCCGAAGTTATGCTGGAGGCAGAAAGAAACAAGCGTGAGACTAACCGCTTGCTGGAGCGGATTGAGCAGAACACTGCACGCCATCAGCGAAATGACTTGGTGTCAATCAATGACTTCATCAAGTTGTACCCACCAAAGTTCAATCATTCTGTCGAGCCCCTCGACGCGGATGACTGGCTCCGCAGCATCACACACAAGCTATGTTCTGCTAACGTAGCCGAAGCTGATAAGGTTACCTATGCTGCCTATCACCTCGAAGGCCCTGCTAGCCTTTGGTGGGAAAACTTTGAAGCTATGCACCCGGTCGGCCAAATCACTACTTGGGCTGAATTCAGTGAGGCTTTCCGTGAGCATCAGATCCTGGAAGGTCTCATAGATCGCAAGAGGGAAGAGTTCTGCAATTTCACCCAAGGAAGACTGACTGTGGATGCATATAGTCGTGAATTTGGGAATCTGGCACGATATGCTCCTGAAGAGGTATCCACTGACGCTAAGAAGCAGACAAGGTTCCGCAAGGGACTTAACCCTGAGCTTCACCGCGATCTTCGTCTGCACGAGTGCACCTCCTTTCAGAAGTTGGTCGATAAAGCCATGAGTACTGAGATAGGCCAGTCTGACTATGACGCTTCATGCAAGCACTCTCCTGATTTTGGCTCTTCATCCGGCTCTGGATCTCAGAAGCGCTGGGTGTGGATTCCAAGCACGGCACTGCCACCCAGGTTCATTCCGAGGCCATCCTTTGAGGCGCCTCGCCCCATGCAGCAGTTTGCACCGTCTAAGCCCTATGGTGGCCCTGCTGCTAATGCTACTCCACACCCCAATGTTGTGACATGTTTCAAGTGTGGAGAGCCGGGTCACTATAGTCGAGAGTGTCCCCAGAACAACAACCCCAATCAGTCTGGGAAGTCCGTTGGCCATGGTAAGCCAGCGGGAAGGACATTCTACGCCAAGCCGGTCACCACTGCACGTGGCCATGTCAACTATGTCTCGGCCGAGGAGGCTCGTGAGGATCCTAACGTCATCCTTGGTACGCTCCTTGTTAATTGCCATCCGGCATCTGTTCTTTTCGATACTGGAGCATCTCATTCATTCATATCCGAGAACTATGCTCGATTGCATAACATGACATTCTATGATATGCCCACTTCCATGGTAATTCAAACTCCGGGTTCCAAATGGCAAACTTCTAGAGTAAGCCATGGGAACAAAATTCTTGTCGATAGACTTGTCTTCCTTGCATCCTTAATAGCTCTCAAGTCCTCGGACATAAACATCATCTTGGGTATGGACTGGATGTCATCTCATTATGCTAAGATTGATTGTGCCACTAGAACCGTTCAACTTACTCACCCATCGGGCAAGACAATCAATGTCTTAACTCGAGTGGCCAAGCGCCAGCTTTACTCCCTAAATGACAACCCCCTTCCAGACCTTGAAGATATTCCGGTAGTCCGAGACTTTCCGGATGTCTTTCCAGAAGAACTGCCAGGTGTTCCATCTGACAGGGATGTCGAGTTTGTGATAGACCTTGTTCCAGGAACCGTTCCAATTTCTAGAAGACCCTATAAGATGGCACCCTTAGAACTAGCCGAGCTTAAGAACCAACTCGATGAGTCCTTGAAAAAGGGTTTCATCCGTCCTAGTTCCTCCCCTTGGGCTTGCCCCGTCCTCTTCGTTAAGAAGAAGGATGGAACGGATCGGATGGTTGTAGATTACCGACCTGTCAACCTGGTCACTATCAAGAACAAGTATCCGCTTCCCAGGATCAACGATCTGTATGACCAGCTCGCTGGATCCTCAGTCTTTTCCAAGATGGATTTGAGATTGGGCTACCATCAAATCAAAATCAGAAACGGGGACATTCCCAAAACGGCCTTTGTTACTCGTTATGGCCAATACAAGAACATCGTTATGTCCTTCGGTTTAACCAATGCCCCAGCCACCTTCTCTCGGTTAATGAACTCAGTCTTCATGGAGTATTTGGATAAATTCGTCGTAGTATACCTTGATGACATACTCATCTACTCCAAGAATGAAGAGGAACATGCCGAACATCTAAGGCTGGTATTGACGAAACTTTGAGAGCATCGCCTTTATGCTAAATTCTCCAAGTGTGAATTTTGGTTGCCAGAAGTGACCTATCTAGGCCATGTAATTTCTGGTAAGGGTATTGCTGTCAATCCCGAGCGAGTTCAAGCCATCCTTGATTGGACTCCACCTGAGATGGTCAAGCAAGTTCGGAGCTTCCTTGGCTTAGCGAGCTACTGCCGCCGCTTCGTCGAGAATTTCTCCAAGGTTGCTAAACCTCTAACTGAACTCCTCGAGAAAGATAAAAAGTTCGAGTGCACCCCACAGTGTGAGTTCAGCTTTCAGGAACTGAAAAGATGCCTGCCATCTGCTCCCGTACTGGTACCACCAGATTTCTCCAAGGACTTTATTATCTATTGCGACACCTCACGACAAGGACTAGGTTGCATACTCATGCAAGATCGTTAGGTAATTGCCTATGCTTCACGGCAACTACACCCACATGACGAAAATTATCCCACACATGATCTAGAGCTTGCAGCTGTAGTCCATGCACTTAAAACTTGGCGACATTACCTCCTCGGTAATCGTTGCGAGATCTTCACCGATCACCAAAGTTTGAAATATATCTTCACCCAACCGGATTTGAATCTCAGGAAAAGACGTTGGGTCGAGTTGATCTCGGATTACGACTTAGGAATAACTTACACCCCGGGAAAAGCCAATGTCATGGCGGATTCACTAAGTCGTAAATCCTATTGTAACAACCTGATGTTACAACAAAGTCAACCACTTCTCCATGAGGAATTTCGTAAGCTTAATCTTCACATTGTTCCTCGAGGATTCCTATCCACCCTGGTGGCGAAACCTACCCTTGCGGATCAGATCATCAAGGCATAGAAGGTAGATCCGGGAATCTCCCGTATTAAGAGAAACATTAAGAAAGGAGTCACGAATTGTTTCTCTGTTGATGATCAAGGTGTCGTATACTTTGGAAACCGCTTAGTGGTTCCCAAGGCACGAAACCTGAGGCGGCTAATCCTTAAGGAAGCTCATGAATTCCCTCTCACCATTCATCCCGGTAGTACTAAGATGTATCAAGACCTACGCTAGAGGTTTTGGTGGACTAGGATGAAGAGAGAAATTTCTCAATACATTGCTAGTTGTGACGTCTGTCGTCGTGTTAAAGCAGAGCATCAACGGCCTGCTGGCACCCTTCAAACTTTGGCTATTCCTGACTGGAAATGGGATAAAATCAGTATGGATTTCATTACTGGGTTTCCCAGGAACAAGAGAGGGAATAATGCTATCTTCGTCGTGATCGACCGTCTTTCCAAAGTAGCCCATTTCCTACCTGTTCGTGAGAGTATCACTGCTAGCCAACTAGCTGATTTATACATCTCCTGAATAGTGTCTCTTCATGGTGTCCCATTGGAAATTAACTCAGACCGTTGGAGTCTCTTCACCTCTCGATTTTGGGAAAGTTTCCAAAATGCTATGGGAACTCGTCTCTCTTTTAGCACCGCCTTCCATCCTCAATCAAGTGGTCAAGTAGAGCGAGTCAATCAAATTCTGGAAGATATGCTCCGAGCTTCTATCATCTCATTCGGAATGGGTTAGGAGAAATGCCTTCCATTCGTGGAGTTTTCTTATAACAATAGTTATCAAGCTAGCTTGGGCAAATCTCCTTTCGAAGTTCTCTATGGATGAAAATGTCGAACGCCTCTTAACTGGTCAGAAATCGGGGAAAGACAACTCTTTGGCCCGGATACGATTCAGGAAGCAGAAGAGCAGGTTCGCGTTATTCGTGAGAAATTGAAAACAGCCCAATCTCGTCAAAAGATCCAATATGATCGTAAACATAAGCTCGTGACTTATGAAGTCGGCGAGAAGGCTTACCTTCGGGTTACTCCGTTAAAGGGAACCCATCATTTCGGTATCAAAGGCAAATTGGCTCCTCGTTACATTGGACCCTTTCGCATTCTTGCCAAACGAGGAGAAGTTGCCTACCAATTGGAACTACCTTCGCATCTTTCCAGAGTTCACGATGTCTTCCACGTTTCTCAACTCAGACATTGCTTCGCGGATCCTATCCGTGGAGTGGACCACGAAACGCTTGATCTACAAGATAACCTCTCATATAGGGAATATCCTGTTCATATCCTTGATCAAGCCGAGCGTACCACTCGACGCCATAATATCAAGTTTCTCAAGGTTCAATGGTCACACCATTCCGATAAAGAATCCACTTGGGAAAGGGAGGATCGTCTTCGACTCGAGTACCCCACCTTCTTCCTGGAGGATCCTAAATCTCGGGACGAGATTCTTTTGAGTGGGGGTGAGTTGTCACACCCTAGCTGGTTCATGCATTAGAGTGTTGCATCATGTCTACTTTTACAGAAACTTGAAATGGGGATGACAGAACCCCCAGCACCCCCCTGGAAACAACTAGGGTTTACTAAAATTATTTTCAATGAACCCAAAATGCCCTTCACAAAATGTTCATCATTTCTGGATTGGGTTAAAACCCCTGGCAAAATGGTGCACTATTTTCTAGGACATTCTGGATTCTTTGAATTAAATCATAAGTATTTGAATTTGGGCATTTAAATGCTATAAAATATTTTAAATGCCCAAATAATTCTGGATTTAAGTGAGGGCTATTAGGAATAATCCCAACAGAGCCCACAATTATTTTCAGGATTTTAGTAAGTGCCTAAGTATTTTTAATAAAGCCCTAAAGTTACAGAAAAATAGAAAAAGAAAACAAAACAGGAAAAGAGAGAACGAGAAAGGCTTACCTGGCGCCCACCCAGCAGGTCCACCTGCCGGCCCAGCCCAGCCACCGCTCCAGCGAGCTGCTTGGCTTGGCCAGGCAGGCAAGCAGCTGCTCGACGATGAGCACAGCATGCGTGCCACGTAGCTGCCCGCCGCCTTGCCGCTCCCCTCGTCGAGCTGTCGACGTGGGACGAACCCCCTCTCTCTCCCCGACCTCACAGACATTCGCTCTCCCCTTTGGCTCCTCTCTCTCGCCCTCCCCGACGTCGCCTGAGACGTCACCGTCGCCGCCGCTCGCCGCAGCCACGTCCAACACCGTCCCCGCACCCTCTCACCGTGTCCGGACGGTTCGCCGTCATCGACTACGTCGACTAGCCAAGCCGCACGACGTCGGAGCCCCTGCACCGTCCCCGCCGCCGTCGTCTTCAACCTCGGGCTGCTGAGATCGCCGTCGTCGATCCGACCGCACCGAGCCTTCCCCGAGCATGCTGACCGTCTCTGCGGCTTCCTAGTGAGCTACTGCTCCTCCCCCTTATCTCCGCTTCGTCGCTAGAGCTCTGTAGCCGGCGTGCCTTTTTTCATCCGAACGCACCGCCGCCTGAGCTCGTCGCCGACGTAGCTCCGGCCACTTAGCGGTCCCACTGGCACGTCCAGCGTGATCACCGCATCGCGTAGATGCTGTAGATGCAAGCGCCATGCCGCCTAGGCCACTGCAGCCACGCACACGAGCCGACCCGAGCTTCGGCCTCTGCCAAGCTCGTCGTCAGCGATGCTCCGGCCACTCCACGGCCAAGCCATCACCACGGCTGGATGCGGGCGAGCACCAGCTGCCCGTAGCTGCTCTCCGCGCAGAAAATGGTGCCCTGTGGGCAAATCCCGCAGCATGCCGCCGCGTCTGGCCTCGCCGGCGGCTAAACGCCGGCAGGCTTTGACCCGCTGACCGGCAAGTTGACCACGTCTGACCGTGTGGGCCCAAGTTGACTTCCCCCCTGAGCCTATGACAGGTGGGGCCGACCTGTTAATTAGTTTAGGATTAGTGCTAACTAATTTTAGTTAATTTAGGTCACTGACATGTGGGCCCAGGCCCCACTGACAGTTAGTTAGTATTAACTTAATTCTGTTAGTTAGCTGAGACACTAACAGACAGGGCCCACTAGTCAGGTTTGACTAGCCCTGGCGCCTTTGACTCGCTGACATCACAGTGATGCAGTGCTGATGCAATTATTCATTTTCTGGATTTATTTTTATATAGGAAATTCCAGAAAATAGCCAAAACTTCTAAAAAGCATAGAAAATCAACCATAGCTCCAAATCAAACGAATTATATATGAAAAATGATCAGAAAAATTCAATCTATCCATCTGTAATGGTTTCATGCATGACAAACCACTTTAACTTTGTTGTTTATGTGAAACAAGCTAACACACTCATGATGCATAAGAACTTTAACCTTCATCTGAATCTTTGATTCAAATGGACCCATTTCAACTTGTTTCACATTGCATTAGGCAGGACATGTCATTTTGCCATGTCATAGCATGCATCATATTGTTGCATATTGTCATGTGTTGATTATGTTCTGTGTGTCCTTCGTGGTAGGTCCTGCCTCCGAGGATATCTCCGAGTATCCAACTGAAGGGCAGTACCCTACTACCACTCCATCAGGCAAGCAGCCCCATTGATCATATCGATACAATCCCATGTTCTCGCCTCTGCTCTCATTTACTGCATTAAGACAACATCGTTTCAAACTGCTATGTGCTATGGTAGTTGAACCCTTATCCTCTGCATGACCTGTCATTGCCACAGTAACTAGATGAAACCCACTAGCATGTGTAGGAGTTGATTAAGCCATGTTTGTGTTTCCTACCTTGCTATGCCTGCTATGCTTAGAGTTGTGTCAGGTCTGGTTCATCTGGTTGATGGGCTAGAGTGAAATGATTATGTCGGTAATGTGAGGGATGTGTTGAACATGATTTGGTAAAGGTATCGATGAGAGGCCATGTAGGAGTACATGGTGGGTTGTTTCATTGAGGTCGTCCCTAAGAACTGAGATCTGTATGTGTGATTTAAGATTCAGTTACTACCATACATTGAGCCTGAAACCAGTGGACCCTCTCTGCTTCTTAATCACCCTAGTACTCTGTCCAGAAGTTGCAATTAGTTTCTGGTGTTTGTAGGTTATGTGTTGGCGGCCGTGCGTAGCGCTGACCCTAGGGGTGGGCTACGTTGCGGTAGATACATCGTGGCACGGTGTACCGAGTCACCCGTTTGGTGTCTCGGGAACCCTGTTCACATCGTTCGGGGCCGTATGTGGAAACCTCGGCCAGACTCCCTGCAGATGGAACCTGGATAGGCGATAAACCTGGACTAGAGACTTGAGTGTTTAGGCAGGCCGTGGCCGAGACCCTCGTTGGGCTTCCGCTTGAAGGTTGCCGAGTACATGTCGTGTAAACGACGGTAACTGGTGAGAGCATGTATGAAGAAGTACACCCCTGCAGGGTTAACATCATCTGTTCGAATAGCCGCATCCGCGGTAAAGGACTACTTGGTTGCCTATACAGTTCATAGACAAGTTAACGGATACTACTAAAAGACTCAAGATAAGTGTGAGTACCGAGGATGGCCCTCTCGTAGGATGATGAGGGAGGATCCTCGGTGGAGTATTGTGTTGGTGATTAGTGGACTCGTGTACGAAAACTATTTTACTAGTGGAGTCTCGTAGGATAGCTTAGCCAAGAGTCAAAGCTGGCTTGCTGCAATAACTCCACCACCTTCTTGAGAATGAGCATGTATAGTAGGTTCTGATGTAAGACTTGCTGAGTACATTTGTACTCATGTTTGCTTAATACTGTTTTAAGACGACAACACCGCCCCCTCCGATGGGTTTTATGTAGATCTCGACATCGATGAGTGACTTGCCACCCAGGTGGTGATACTGGCCATGGAGGGGCCTATGTAGATAGAAGGCTTCGAGAAGCCTTCTTGCTTTCTAGTGTCTGTACTCAGACTATTTGCTTCCGCATGTGCTTGTATGCTTGTATGACTTGAGTGTCGGGTCATGTGACCCCTACCTGTATGAACATGTTATGTATGGCTCTCTGGAGCCTTTAAATAAAGTACTTGAGTTGTAGAGTTTTGTTGTGATGCCATGTTGTATTTGCACATATCGAGCATATTGTGTGTATGATTGAAATGCCTGGTATGTGTGGGATCCGACAATCTAGTTGTTTATCCTTGGCAGCCTCTCTTATGGTGAAATGTAGTCTAGTGCTCCTTGAGCCATAGTAGTCCGCTACAGCCCGGTTCACCGGAGTCCTGCTAGCCCAGCACTACTGCTCAGGACACTTGACTAGCCCGCATGTGTTTCACTTCGTTCCTATGTCTGTCCCTTCGGGGAAATGTCACATGGTGACTTCCAGAGTCCTGTCTAGCTTGCTACAGCCCGGGTTCCCCGGAGTCCTGCTAGCCCAGTGCTATAGCCCGGATTCACACGCTGATGACCGACATGCTCGATGTGATTCATGTATGCCTGTCTCCATAGGTCTGTGCCTCTTTGGGTTCATGACTAGCCATGTCGGCCCGGGTTCTCTGTCATATGGATGCTAGCGACACTATCATATACGTGAGCCAAAAGGCGCAAACGGTCCCGGGCCATGGTAAGGCGACACCCGTGGGGATACCGTGCGTGAGGCCGCAATGTGATATGATGTGTTACCGGCTAGATCGATGTGACTTGGAATCGGGGTCCTGACAACCGGCCTGGATCTGCCGACAAGGATGCGACTGCAGCGGGACCCCCCCTCCCCCCGCAGCAGATCCACACCACCACCACCCCGCTACTCCGTCGCTGGAGTCCTCACCGGCCTAGCACGCCCGCAAGGACGAGCCGCCTAGAGCACCCTGCGGGAGAGGGGGAATCGCCCCGCCGCCGCTAGCGTTGTACGGGCTTCGCCCGGCTGTGCCCTCCGGCGGTGGCGGGGACAGGAGGAGGGAGGGAGGAGCCTAGGGGCGGCGGCGGCGCAAGCTCTCCCGTGGCGCACGCGGGGTGTCTTCCGATAACTTTCAAAAATAAACAGCACACATTCAGTGACACAAGATTACAAAATGAAGAATGGAAAGGTGGGATCTAAGGTACGTACCATTGAGTAGATTGGGCATGGATGTTGGCTAGTTGGTCGGCCGTTTCATTTCGTCGAGCACCTGGCGGGCATGCTGCCATTGGAGTTGGGAGGGGTGGATGGGTATGAGGGGGAGGAGGTCGTGGACGTCCCTGGCAGCAAGGAGATGGATAAGAGCCAGCGCCGCGCCCTTGAGGTTACGCGCCGCTGCCGGTGCTGGTGGTTGAGAGTCGAGGAGCGAGGATGCGATGAGATGAGCCAGTGAGCAGACCTCGAGCCACTTAGGGGTTATGGCTCAGTCGGTTTGGTTGGAACCGAAATGTGTCGGTCGGTTGCCCTATTGGCACGCAGGGGTTTGGGAGCACCCACGATCGCCGGCCGCCGGAGCTCGGAGAGGCAACCTGACAGGATTAAAAAACAAAATAGAAGAGAAGAAAATGGTTGGGCTCAATTAGCCCGGCCCAAGAGAAAAAAGGGCTCCTCGTGTGTGCGGCATGCCCAACCAGAGCGAGAGAGAGAGGGAAAAAAGGCCAGAGAGACGAGGAGGTGGCCGTTAAATTCAGTTCGTCCCCGCCCTCCCCGCGTACTCGTCGCTCGAAACCTTCTTCCTCCTCCCACCTCCGTCCCAACTCTCAACGCCACCGCGCAGCACTGCGACTCCCCCCACCGAAAGCCAGCCAGCCAGCCAGCGCACCGCACCCTCCTCCCCCTCCACCCTAAACCACCTCGTGCTCCCTCCGCAAGCCCGCATCCTCTGTGATGAATCAAGTTGGCCAGCGGCCACCACCGCCGCCGCCGGGGAGCTTGATCAGGATCCTGTGCTCGGTGGCCTATTCACTGGGCTTATCTATCCGCTCTCTCATGAGGCTACTGTGGCGCGCATGCCGCTTACCGGCGGGCCAAGACGAGGAGGAGCGCAATGATGCCAAGAACAAGAACAAGATAGGCGGCCGAGACGATGAGGATCACCAGAAGAAGACGGAGATTGCCGCCAGGAAAGGAGCAACGAAGAAGGCCAAGAAAGCGGCCAGAAAGGAGGCCCAGGCGAAGGCCAAGAAGACCAAGAAGGAGGCCAAGGTGGAGGACAAGAAGAAGAAGCAGGAGGAGGAGGACATGCAGAGGAAAGAAGGGGAGGAGGCGGCCAAGGAGGAGGCCATGATCAGGGAAGAAGAGCAGAAGGCAGCCAAGGAGAAGGCCAAGCAGAAGCTTGCCAAGGACAAGAAAAAGGCTGACCTGGAGGAGGCCAAGAGAAGGCAGCGGGAGGACGCCGCGCGGAGGAAGGAGGAGGCCCAGATGGAGGAGGAGGACAGGCAAAGTGATAAGAAAATAGGCAGTTTTCCGATTAAATTAATCCATGACTAAATTATGAGCATGACATGGACAACATTGATAACACACTGATTACGATCTAATAGAGCATGTACTATGCATATAGTAGAAATATCTACGCATATCGCTAGTACTGCTACAACAGAAAGAAACACGAGAGGGATAAACGATGTGTACCCTCCAATCGGCCACGCAGCGGTGGTGGCGGCGGCAGCAGCCGCGGCATCCTCGGCGGCCTTCTTGTCGGCCTCGGCCTTCTCAGCGGCGGCACGGTCAGCATCGGTCAACATGGTGATGACGAAGGTGCTGCGGACGTAGATGAACAGAAGTGAGCAGTCGCGTAATCGCTACCCAAAAACCTAATCGCCCCTCTCCTGTACAGGATCCGGAGAAGCGGGGTTTCGGAGTCCTGCTCTCCCGTCAACTGTGTACGCGGTGAATGGGACGGAGTCGCCGGCAGCAGCATCAGCAAAGGAACAACGTGGGCGTGGAGGCGGAGATGCGTTCTGTTTCGTGGCGGCTAGGGTTGGCAGCGCCCCACATATATATGTGTGGCTACGCGTGGAGAGACGTGGGCTGAACCCACGTCCAAGTCGGTAGCCCACGATCCGACGTCTTAGATTGTGGCCCTACCTGTCAAAGACTCTCCGTTCCTGACCAGCAAAAAGAAGCGCATAGGAGTGAGCTCGGCTCAGCTCAATCCCGCAACCCACGGCGCGTCGTGACGAGGCGTGGCGTGGCAAGGCAAACGGAGGAGGAGGAGTGTGCGAGGGCCTCATCTCTTCTCAAGCTCCAATAGCATGAGGAAGAGAATCCCTTATAAACCACTCCAACTCTCCTTCCACTTCCGGGGTGGGACTAAACTTCCCATCACCTTGTCATGCCACCTACATGGGCCCTTAGAGATCAAATCTGAAATTGTTATATGGGCTCTAGGCCCATCTCATATTTCAACAATCCCCCACCAGATCTCAGGGGCCCACTTTGTCCTTTGTTCCAAACGCTATTTTGATATACCAGCATCTTAGTGGAGACCGATTAAGGCCTAGACCAAGTAGTTACACTCCTTCACAACTGAACAATGGAGTATGCCTTGAATTGTCAGTTTGGCGTCAAGAAGTTTCACCACAAATCTCACTGGTACGAGGCTGCCGAAGGCCGACCCCTCGGGTGGAGCATATTAGTCACACTCCTGGCATGTTCATGATCTTGCTAGAGATCACCCCAATCTCATAGACTGTGACCAGCAGTCGGGCTCATATAGGTGTGTTCCTCCAAAGATCGCTCTGTAGGATAGCATCTTGCTTATGCATATAAGCCTTGGAACACATTAAGACAGTAGTCATCCTTCCATACAGTTTTTGAGAGTATTGCATCTCCAACGGAGTGGGTTAGTAAAGTTACTCTCCTCAGTTCACCACTGGCTTGTTTTCCCAGGTCCTACTTCACGGGATCTCCGATCACATAAGTTGGGTTACTACCATGGCAACTCATGTGGGTCTCATAGCCATCTCCCTTGATGCGCTATCTATCACAACACGTGATAGCCCTTTAGTAAAGGGATCTGCCAGATCCTTAGCCGTTTGAATATAATCCAACGCTATCACTCCAGAGTTCCTCAATTTTCTAACAGCTTTCAATCTCATTCTTATGTGTTTATTGGACTTCATGTTGTCCTTTGAACTCTTCACCTTGACAATAATTGTTTGATTGTCACAGTTCATAAGGATGGCCGGAACCGGCTTCTCAACCACTGGCAAGTCCATCAACAGATCTCGAAGCCATTCTGCTTCACCGCCCGATGTGTCTAATGCTGTTAATTCTGCTTCCATTGTCGATCTTGTTAAGATTGTTTGCTTGCAAGACTTCTAGGAAACAGCACCACCTCCAAGAGTAAATATATACCCAGTTGTGGCCTTCATCTCATCAGCATCAGAGATCCAATTCGCATCACTATACCCTTCAAGTACCGACGGGTATCCGGTATAGTGAAGTCCATAGTTCATAGTACCTTTCAGATAGCGCATAACTCTCTCAAGAGCACGCCAATGTACATCACCCGGTTTGGAAACAAACCGGATCAGTTTGCTAATAGCAAATGCAATGTTAGGCCTCGTTGCGCTCGCTAGATACTGGAGTGAACCAACAATCTGAGAGTATCTCAATTGATCTATAGCTGTGCCTTTAGACTTTCAAATCAGCACACTAGGATCATCTGGTATTTGAGATGGTTTGCAGTCCGAATATCCAAAACGACTCAACACCTTCTCAACATAATGGGATTGCAGAAGTGTAGTCCCACCTTCATCATCTCTCAATAGCTTGATGTTCAAGATAACATCAGCCACTCCAAGGTCCTTCATATCAAAGTTCTGAGATAGGAAAGACTTAACTTCCTTGATCAACTTGAGATTAGTCCCAAATATCAGTATGTCATCAACATACAAACACAGTATAACTCCTTCGCCCCCACCATAGCGATAGTATACACATTTGTCGGCCTCATTAACAACAAAGCCAACAGATGTCAACGTTTCATTAAACTTGTCATGCCATTGCTTAGGCGCTTGTCTCAGGCCATACAAAGATTTCACCAACTTATACACCTTTCCTTCCTGACCATCCATCACAAAGCCATCAGGCTGTTGCATATAGATTTCCTCCTTTAGCTCTCCGTTTAGGAAACCGTCTTAACATCCATTTGATGAATGAGAAGACCATGTGAGGCCGCCAACGAGAGTAATACTCGAATGGTGGTCAGTCTGGCCACAGGTGAATAGGTGTCGAAGAAATCTTCTTCTTTTTTCTGGGCGTAGCCCTTGGCCACAAGCCTAGCCTTGTACTTTTCTATCGTACCATCGGGCCTAAGCTTCTTCTTGAACACCCACTTGCATCCCAATGGTTTGCAACCATAAGGACGTTCAGTAAGCTCCCAAGTCCCGTTAGCCATGATGGAATCCATCTCGCTACGGACCGCATCCTTCTAGTAGTCAGCTTCTGGAGATGCATATGCTTCTGAAATAGAAGTGGGATTATCCTCCATGAGGTATATGAAGAAATCATCACCAAAGGTCTTTACAGTCCTTTGTCTCTTGCCCCTACCAAGAGATTCCTCATTATCCTCCTCAGGATTTTCATCATGTGTTTGGTTATAATATTCCATCGGAATGGCAGGTTCAGGAGTCTCCTCGGATTCCTGTCTAGAAGTGCTTTGTACATCTCTCATGGGTAAAATGTCCTCAAAGAATGTAGCATCTTTAGACTCCATAATTGTACCGACCTTCATGTCAGGTACCTCAGATTTCACTACTAGAAATCTATAGCCAACACTATTCATAGCATAGCCCAAATTAACACAGTCCACAGTCTTTGGTCCAAGCTTACGCTTTTTGGGGATCGGCACATTAACTTTCGCCAAGCATCACCAGGTATGTAAGTACGAGAGTGTTGTCCTTCTCTTGGTCCACTTCTTGTAAGGAGTGATCTCGTTATCCTTTGTCGGAACTTTATTCAGGACATGATAGGATGTCATTATAGCCTCCCCCACCATGCCTTGGATAAACCCGACGTATCTAACATGGCGTTAACCAAATCAGTTAGAGTATGGTTTTTCCGCTCGGCAACCCCGTTTGACTGGGGTGAGTAGGGAGGCGTCCTCTCGTGAATAATGTCGTGTTCCGCAAAAAAGGCATCAAACTCTTTCAAGAAGTACTCTCCACCACGATCTGACCAGACTCGTTTAATTTTCTTTTCAAGTTGATTCTCAACTTCCGCCTTATAGATTGTGAAGTAGTGTAGAGCCTCATCTTTAGTATTTAACAGATACACATAGCAATATCTAGTGGAATCATCTATCAAAGTCATGAAATATTTCTTTCCACCTTTAGTCAACACACCATTCATCTCACAAAGATCAGAATGTATGAGTTCCAGTGGCGCCAAGTGTCTCTCCTCTGCTGCCTTGTGAGGCTTGCGAGGTTGCTTAGATTGCACACATGAATGGCACTTAGAACCTTTGGCTAAAGTGAAACTTGGGATTAAATTCGATTTTGCTAGCCGCGTCATAACACCGAAACTAATGTGACAAAGACGTGAATGCCAGACTTCAGATTCATTAACACTCAAATGAATATTGTTCACGACTTTATTACATAGATCTGCAAGAGAAAGGCGGAACATGCCTCCGCATTCATAACCCTTTCCAACAAATAGTCCATATTTCGTAACAACTAATTTATTAGACTCGAATACCAACTTAAACCCTTCTCTACATAGAAGGGAGCCACTAGCGAGGTTCTTTTTGATGGCGGGGACATGCTGCACGTTCTTCAGCTGCACGATCCTTCCCGAAGTAAACTTCAGATCGACCGTGCCAACACCAAGAACAGAAGTACTCGCGCCATTCCCCATCAGTACGGACCCGTGACCTGTGGCCTGGTAAGAAGAAAACAATGAAACGTCAGCACACACATGAACACCTGCACCTGTGTCGACCCACCAATCGGTGGACGGCCAAACTGAAAATACAGCAAATAAATTACCGTACCCAGATGCACCACTCTCATTGTTGCTCACAATCATATTGACAGACTTGGAGTCCTGCCCTTGCTTCTTATACTTGTTTGGGCACTTGTTGGCCCAATGTTCAAGCGAACCACAAGTAAAGCAGCCCTCATCCTTCTTATTCTTCTTGAAGGTCTTCTTACCCTTCTTCTTAAAGTCGGCACTCTGTTGGACACTGTTCTTTCCCTTGGGCTTGTGGGAATTGGAGTTCTTCTGATGCATCATATTGGCCACAGAAGTTCCTTCTACCCCCTTTCCGTGCGAGTCCTTTGCCCTTGAATTCTGCTCAACACTTAGATGGCCTATGACATCCTCCACAGAGAATTCACGCTCTGATGTTTCAGAGTGGTGGCAAAGTTCCTCCAGGAATTGGGAAGCTTAGCGATTATGCAGCCCGCGGTAAACTTGTTGGAAATATGCCCTAGAGGCAATAATAAATTGATTATTATTATATTTCCTTGTTCATGATAATCGTTTATTATCCATGCTAGAATTGTATTGATAGGAAACTCAGATACATGTGTGGATACATAGACAACACCATGTCCCTAGTAAGCCTCTAGTTGACTAGCTCGTTGATCAATAGATGGTTACGGTTTCCTGACCATGGACATTGGATGTCATTGATAACGGGATCACATCATTAGGAGAATGATGTGATGGACAAGACCCAATCCTAAGCCTAGCACAAGATCATGTAGTTCGTATGCTAAAGCTTTTCTAATGTCAAGTATCATTTCCTTAGACCATGAGATTGTGCAACTCCCGGATACCGTAGGAGTGCTTTGGGTGTGCCAAACGTCACAACGTAATTGGGTGGCTATAAAGGTACACTACGGGTATCTCTGAAAGTGTCTGTTGGGTTGGCACGAATCGAGATTGGGATTTTGTCACTCCATGTAAACGGAGAGGTATCTCTGGGCCCACTCGGTAGGACATCATCATAATGTGCACAATGTGACCAAGGGGTTGATCACGGGATGATGTGTTACGGAACGAGTAAAGAGACTTGCCGGTAACGAGATTGAACAAGGTATCGGTATACCGACGATCGAATCTCGGGCAAGTACCATACCGCTAGACAAAGGGAATTGTATACGGGATCGATTGAGTCCTTGACATTGTGGTTCATCCGATGAGATCATCGTGGAACATGTGGGAGCCAACATGGGTATCCAGATCCCGCTGTTGGTTATTGACCGGAGAACATCTCGGTCATGACTACATGTCTCCCGAACCCGTAGGGTCTACACACTTAAGGTTCGATGACGCTAGGGTTATAAAGGAAGTTTGTATGTGGTTACCGAATGTTGTTCGGAGTCCCGGATGAGATCCCGGACGTCACGAGGAGTTCCGGAATGGTCCGGAGGTAAAGATTTATATATAGGAAGTCCTGTTTCGGCCATCGGGACAAGTTTCGGGGTCATCGGTATTGTACCGGGACCACCGGAAGGGTCCCGGGGGCCCACCGGGTGGGGCCACCTGCCCCGGGGGGCCACATGGGCTGTAGGGGGTGCGCCTTGGCCTACATGGGCCAAGGGCACCAGCCCCTAGAGGCCCATGCGCCAAGATATAGGAAAAGGGGAGAGTCCTAAAGGGGAAGGCACCTCCGAGGTGCCTTGGGGAGGATGGACTCCTCCCCCCTCTTAGCCGCACCCCTTCCTTGGAGGAAGGGGCAAGGCTGCGCCTCCCCCTCTCCCCTGCCCCTATATATAGTGGAGGGGAGGGAGGGCATCCATACCTGAGCCCTTGGCGCCTCCCTCCCTCCCGTGACACCTCCTCCTCTCCCGTAGGTGCTTGGCGAAGCCCTGCAGGATTGCCACGCTCCTCCATCACCACCACGCCGTTGTGCTGCTGCTGGATGGAGTCTTCCTCAACCTCTCCCTCTCTCCTTGCTGGATCAAGGCGTGGGAGACATCGTCGAGCTGTACGTGTGTTGAACGCGGAGGTGCCGTCCGTTCGGCACTAGGATCATCGGTGATCTGAATCACGACGAGTACGACTCCATCAACCCCGTTCACTTGAACGCTTCCGCTTAGCGATCTACAAGGGTATGTAGATGCACTCTCCTTTCTACTCGTTGCTGGTCTCTCCATAGATAGATCTTGGTGATACGTAGGAAAATTTTTGAATTTCTGCTACGTTCCCCAACAGTGGCATCATGAGCTAGGTCTATTGCGTAGATTCTTTGCACGAGTAGAACACAAAGTAGTTGTGGGCGTCGATATTGTTCAATATGCTTGCCGTTACTAGTCTTATCTTGATTCGGCGGCATCGTGGGATGAAGCGGCCCGGACCAACCTTACACGTACGCTTACGTGAGACCGGTTCCACCGACAAACATGCACTAGTTGCATAAGGTGGCTGGCGGGTGTCTGTCTCTCCCACTTTAGTCGGATCGGATTCGATGAAAAGGGTCCTTATGAAGGGTAAATAGCAATTGGCATATCACGTTGTGGTTCATGCGTAGGTAAGAAACGTTCTTGCTAGAAACCCATAGCAGCCACGTAAAACATGCAAACAACAATTAGAGGACGTCTAACTTGTTTTTGCAGGGTATGCTATGTGATGTGATATGGCCAAAAAGGATGTGATGAATGATATATGTGATGTATGAGATTGATCATGTTCTTGTAATAGGAATCACGACTTGCATGTCGATGAGTATGACAACCGGCAGGAGCCATAGGAGTTGTCTTTATTTATTTGTGACCTGCGTGTCAACTTAAACGTCATGTAATTACTTTACTTTATTGCTAACCGTTAGCCATAGTAGTAGAAGTAATAGTTGGCGAGGCAACTTCATGAAGACACGATGATGGAGATCATGATGATGGAGATCATGGTGTCATGCCGGTGACGATGATGATCATGGAGCCCCGAAGATGGAGATCAAAAGGAGCAAAGTGATGATGGCCATATCATGTCACTATTTGATTGCATGTGATGTTTATCATGTTTATACATCTTATTTGCTTAGAACGACGGTAGTAAATAAGATGATCCCTTACAACAATTTCAAGAAGTGTTCTCCCCTAACTGTGCACCGTTGCGACAGTTCGCTGTTTCAAAACATCACGTGATGATCGGGTGTTTTATTCAGACGTTCAAATACAACGGGTGTTGACGAGCCTAGCATGTACAGACATGGCCTCGGAACACACGCGAAACACTTAGGGTTAACTTGACGAGCCTAGCATGTACAGACATGGCCTCGGAACACGGAGACCGAAAGGTCGAGCATGAGTCGTATAGAAGATACGATCAACATGAAGATGTTCACCGATGATGACTAGTCCGTCTCACGTGATGATCGGACACGGCCTAGTTTGACTCGGATCATGTAATCACTTAGATGACTAGAGGGATGTCTATCTGAGTGGGAGTTCATAAGATGAACTTAATTATCCTGAACATAGTCAAAAGGTTTTTGCAAATTATGTCGTAGCTCACGCTATAGTTCTACTGTTTAGATATGTTCCTAGAGAAAAATTAGTTGAAAGTTGATAGTAGCAATTATGCGGACTAGGTCCGTAAACTGAGGATTGTCCTCATTGCTTCATAGAAGGCTTATGTCCTTAATGCACCGCTCAGTGTGCTGAACCTCGAACGTTGTCTGTGGTTTGCGAACTGACATACGTTTTGATAACTACGTGATAGTTCAGTTAAACGGTTTAGAGTTGAGGCACCAAAGACGTTTTTGAAACGTCGCGAAACATATGAGATGTTTTGAGGGCTGAAATTGGGATTTCAGGCTCGTGCCCATGTCAAGAGGTATAAGACCTCCGATGACTTTCTTAACCTGCAAACTAAGGAGAAAAAGCTCAATTGTTGAGCTTGTGCTCAGATTGTCTGAGTACAACAATCATTTGAATCGAGTGGGAGTTGATCTTCCAGATAAGACAGTGATGGTTCTCCAAAGTCATTGCCACCAAGCTGTTAGAGCTTCGTGATGAACTATAACATATCAGGGATAGATATGATGATCCTTGAGGTATTCGCGATGTTTGACACCGCGAAAGTAGAAATCAAGAAGGAGCATCAATTGTTGATGGTTGGTGAAACCACTAGTTTCAAGAAGGGCAAGGGCAAGAAGGGATACTTCATGAAACGGCAAATCAGCTGCTGCTCTAGTGAAGAAACCCAAGGTAAAACCCAAACCCGAGACTAAGTGCTTCTGTAATAAGGGGAACAACCACTAGAGCAGAATTACCCTAGATACTTGGTAGATAAGAAGGCTGGCAAGGTCGATAGAAGTATATTGGATATACATTGTGTTAATGTGTACTTTGCTAGTACTCCTAGTAGCACCAGGGTATTAGATACCGGTTCGGTTGCTAAGTGTTAGTAACTCGAAACAAAAGGCTACGGAATAAACGGAGACTAGCTAAAGGTGAGCTGACGATATGTGTTGGAAGTTTTTCCAAGCTTGATATGATCAAGCATCGCACGCTCCCTCTACCAAAGAGATTGGTGTTAAACCTAAATAATTGTTATTTGGTGTTTGCGTTGAGCATAGACATGATTGGATTACGTCTATCGCAATACGGTTATTCATTTAAGGAGAATAATGGTTACTCTGTTTATTTGAATAATACCTTCAATGGTCTTACACCTAAAATGAATGGTTTATTAAATCTCGATCGTAGTGATACACATGTTCATGCCAAAAGATAGTAATGATAGTACCACCTACTTGTGGCACTGCCACGTAAGTCATATCGGTATAAAACGCATGAAGAAGCTCCATATTGATGGATCTTTGGGCTCACTCGTTTTTGAAAAGTTTGAGACATGCGAACCATGTCTATTGGTGTATATGCATGAAGAAACTCCATGCAAATGGACCGTTTTGACTCACTTGATTTTGAATCACTTGGGACATGCAAATCATACCACATGGGCAAGATGACTGAAAAGCCTCGTTTTCAGTAAGATGGAACAAGATAGCAACTTGTTGGAAGTAACACATTTTGATGTGTGCAGTCCAATGAGTGCTGAGGCATGCAGTGAATATCGTTATGTTCTTACTTCACAGATGATTCGAGTAGATGTTGAGTATATTTACTTGATGAATCACGAGTCTGAATTATTGAAAGGTTCAAGTAATTTCAGTGTGAAGTAGAAGATCATTGTGACAAGAGGATAAAATGTCTATGATATGATCATAGAGATGAATATCTGAGTTACGAGTTTTGGCACACAATTAAGACATTGTGGAAATTGTTTCACAATTGATACCGCCTGGAACACCATAATGTGATGGTGTGTCCAAACGTCATAGTTGCACCCTATTGGATATGGTGCATACCATGATGTCTCTTATCGAGTTACCACTATCGTTCATGGGTTAGGCATTAGAGACAACCACATTCACTTTAAATAGGGCACCACGTAATTCCGTTGAGACGACACCGGTTTGGAGAAACCTAAGTTGCCGTTTCTTGAAAGTTTGGGGCTGTGACGCTTATGTGAAAAGGTTTCAGGTTGATAAGCTCGAACCCAAAGCAGATAAAATACATCTTCATAGGACACCCAAAACAGTTGGGTATACCTCCTAATTCAGATCCGAAAGCAATATGAATTGTTTCTAGAATCGGGTCCTTTCTCGAGGAAAGGTTTCTCTCGAAAGAATTGAGTGGGAGGATGGTGGAGACTTGATGAGGTTATTGAACCGTCACTTCAACCAGTGTGTAGCAGGGCACAGGAAGTTGTTCCTGTGGCACCTACACCAATTGAAGTGGAAGCTTATGATAGTGATCATGAAACTTCGGATCAAGTCACTACCAAACCTCGTAGGGTGACAAGGATACGTACTACTTCAGAGTGGTACAGTAATCCTGTCTTGGAAGTCATGTTGCTAGACAACAATGAACCTACGAGCTATGGAGAAGCGATGGTGGGCCCGGATTCCGATAAATGGCTCAAGGCCATAAAACCCGAGAGAGGATCCATGTATGAAAACAAAGTGTAGACTTTGGAAGAACTACTTGATGGTCGTAAGGCTGTTAGGTACATATGGATTTTGAAAGGAAGACAGACAATGATGGTAAGTGTCACCATTGAGAAAGCTCGACTTGTCGTTAAGATGTTTTTCGACAAGTTCAAGGAGTTGACTACGATGAGACTTTCTCACTCGTAGCGATGCTAAGAGTCTGTTGGAATTATATTAGCAATTACTGCATTATTTATGAAATCTTGCAGATAGGATGTCAAAACATTGTTTCCTCGACGATTCTTGAGGAAAGGTTGTATGTGATACAACCGGAAGGTTTTGTCTATCCTGAAATATGCTAATAAGTATGCAAAGCTCCAGCAATCCTTCTGAGGACTGGAGTGAGCATCTCGGAGTTGGAATGTATGCTTTGATGATGATCAAAGATTTTGGGTGTATACAAAGTTTATGAGAAACTTGTATTTCCAAAGAAGTGAGTGGGAGCACTATAGAATTTCTGATGAGTATATGTTGTTGACATATTAATGATCAGAAATGACGTAGAATTTCTGGAAAGCATATAGGGTTATTTGGAAAGTGTTTTCAATGGAAAACCTGGATTAAGCTACTTGAACATTGAGCATCAAGATCTATAAGGATAGATCAAAACGCTTAATAGTACTTTCAAATGAGCACATGCCTTGACGTGATCTTGAAGGTGTTCAAGATGGATCAGTCAAAGAAGGAGTTCTTGCCTGAGTTGTAAGGTATGAAGTTAAGACTTAAAGCTCGACCATGGCAGAATAGAGAGAAAGGAACGAAGGTCGTCCCCTATGCTTAAGACATAGGCTCTACAGTATGCTATGCTGTGTACCGCACCTGAAGTGTGCTTTACCATGAGTCAGTCAAGGGGTACAAGAGTGATCCAAGAATGGATCACAGGACAGCGGTCAAAGTTATCCTTAGTAACTAGTGGACTAAGGAATTTTCTCAATTATGGAGGTGGTAAAAGAGTTCGTCGTAAAGGGTTACGTCGACGCAAGCTTAACACCTATCCGGATAGCTCTGAGTAGAGATACCGGATACGTATAATGGAGCAACAAATTAGAATAGCTCCAAGTAGAACAGTTATTTGGAATAGCTCCAAATAGAACGTGGTAGCTGCATCTAGGAGATGACATAGAGATTTGTAAAGCACACACGGATCTGAAAGGTTCAGACCCATTGACTATAACCTCTCTCACAAGCAACATGATCAAACCCAAAACTCTTTGGGTGTTAGTCACATGGGGATGTGACCTTGAGTGTTAATCACATATCGATGTGAACTAGATTATTGACTCTAGTGCAAGTGGGAGACTGTTGGAAATATGCCCTAGAGGCAATAATAAATTGATTATTATTATATTTCCTTGTTCATGATAATCGTTTATTATCCATGCTAGAATTGTATTGATAGGAAACTCAGATACATGTGTGGATACATAGACAACACCATGTCCCTAGTAAGCCTCTAGTTGACTAGCTCGTTGATCAATAGATGGTTACGGTTTCCTGACCATGGACATTGGATGTCATTGATAACGGGATCACATCATTAGGAGAATGATGTGATGGACAAGACCCAATCCTAAGCCTAGCACAAGATCATGTAGTTCGTATGCTAAAGCTTTTCTAATGTCAAGTATCATTTCCTTAGACCATGAGATTGTGCAACTCCCGGATACCGTAGGAGTGCTTTGGGTGTGCCAAACGTCACAACGTAACTGGGTGGCTATAAAGGTACACTACGGGTATCTCTGAAAGTGTCTGTTGGGTTGGCACGAATCGAGATTGGGATTTTGTCACTCCGTGTAAACGGAGAGGTATCTCTGGGCCCACTCGGTAGGACATCATCATAATGTGCACAATGTGACCAAGGGGTTGATCACGGGATGATGTGTTACGGAACGAGTAAAGAGACTTGCCGGTAACGAGATTGAACAAGGTATCGGTATACCGACGATCGAATCTCGGGCAAGTACCATACCGCTAGACAAAGGGAATTGTATACGGGATTGATTGAGTCCTTGACATCGTGGTTCATCCGATGAGATCATCGTGGAACATGTGGGAGCCAACATGGGTATCCAGATCCCGCTGTTGGTTATTGACCGGAGAACATCTCGGTCATGACTACATGTCTCCCGAACCCGTAGGGTCTACACACTTAAGGTTCGATGACGCTAGGGTTATAAAGGAAGTTTGTATGTGGTTACCGAATGTTGTTCGGAGTCCCGGATGAGATCCCGGACGTCACGAGGAGTTCCGGAATGGTCCGGAGGTAAAGATTTATATATAGGAAGTCCTGTTTCGGCCATCGGGACAAGTTTCGGGGTCATCGGTATTGTACCGGGACCACCGGAAGGGTCCCGGGGGCCCACCGGGTGGGGCCACCTGCCCCGGGGGGCCACATGGGCTGTAGGGGGTGCGCCTTGGCCTACATGGGCCAAGGGCACCAGCCCCTAGAGGCCCATGCGCCAAGATATAGGAAAAAGGGGAGAGTCCTAAAGGGGAAGGCACCTCCGAGGTGCCTTGGGGAGGATGGACTCCTCCCCCCTCTTAGCCGCACCCCTTCCTTGGAGGAAGGGGCAAGGCTGCGCCTCCCCCCTCTCCCCTGCCCCTATATATAGTGGAGGGGAGGGAGGGCATCCATACCTGAGCCCTTGGCGCCTCCCTCCCTCCCGTGACACCTCCTCCTCTCCCGTAGGTGCTTGGCGAAGCCCTGCAGGATTGCCACGCTCCTCCATCACCACCACGCCGTTGTGCTGCTGCTGGATGGAGTCTTCCTCAACCTCTCCCTCTCTCCTTTCTGGATCAAGGCGTGGGAGACATCGTCGAGCTGTACGTGTGTTGAACGCGGAGGTGCCGTCCGTTCGGCACTAGGATCATCGGTGATCTGAATCACGACGAGTACGACTCCATCAACCCCGTTCACTTGAACGCTTCCGCTTAGCGATCTACAAGGGTATGTAGATGCACTCTCCTTTCTACTCGTTGCTGGTCTCTCCATAGATAGATCTTGGTGATACGTAGGAAAATTTTTGAATTTCTGCTACGTTCCCCAACAAAACTTGCCCGGTAACTCGCACTTAAGAAGCTCAAGCTCCTTAACAATGCATATTATCTCATGAGCCTGCTCCAATACAGGACGGTTTTCAACCATCTTGTAATCGTGGAACTGCTCTATAATATACATCTCGGTCCCTGCATCGGCAGCCCCGAACTTAGATTCGAGCGCCTCTCACAAGTCCTTGGCAGACCGCACATGCAGATATGCGTCAACCAGCTTATCTCCAATCACGCTCAGAACTGCCCCGAGGAACATGACAGTGGCCTCCTTGAACGCCTTCTCCTGTTCAGGAGCGATCGTTCCTGTGGGAGTCACACCGGCGACCCAGAACACGTTCATGGCCGTGAGCCATAAGGTGGTTTTAGTCTGCCAACGCTTAAAGTATGTCCCCGTAAACGGGGACGGTTTCAGTGCAGCAGCAAAATCAGAATTCGAAAAACTCCTACACAAATTAGGTTTTTGGATTGATAAGAAAATAGGCAGTTTTCCGATTAAATTAATCCATGAATAAATTATGAGCATGACATGGACAGCATGATAACACATTGATTACGATCTAACAGAGCATGTACTACGCATATAGTAGAAACATCTACGCATATCGCTAGTACTGCTACAACAGAAAGAAACACGAGAGGGATAAACGATGTGTACCCTCCAATCGGCCACGCAGCGGTGGTGGCGGCGGCAGCAGCCGCGGCATCCTCGGCGGCCTTCTTGTCGGCCTCGGCCTTCTCAGCGGCGGCACGGTCGGCGTCGGTCGACATGGTGATGACGAAGGTGATGCGGACGTAGATGAGCAGAAGCGAGCAGTCGCGTAATCGCTACCCAAAAACCTAATCGCCCCTTTTCCGTACAGGATCCGGAGAAGCGGGGTTTCGGAGGCCTGCTCTCCCGTCAACCGTGTATGCGGTGAACGGGACGGAGTCGCCGGCGGTAGCAGCAGCAGAGGAACGACGTGGGCGTGGAGGCGGAGATGCATTCTGTTTTGTGGCGGCTAGGGTTGGCAGCGCCCCACATATATATGTGCGGCTGCACGTGGGCTGGTAGCCCACAATCCGACGTCTCAGATCATGGCCCTACCTGTCAAAGACTCTCCGTTCCTGACCGGCAAAAAGAAGCGCATAGGAGTGAGCTCGGCTCGGCTCAATCCCGCGGCGCGGCGCGGCGTGACGAGGCAAGAGGAGGAGGAGGAGTGCGCGAGGGCCTCATCTCTTCTCAAGCTCCAATAGCATGAGGAAGAGAATCCCTTATAAACCACTCCAACTCTCCTTCCACTTCCGGGGTGGGACTAAACTTACCACCACCTTGTCATGCCACCTACATGGGCCCTTAGAGATCAAATCTGAAATTGTTATATGGGCTCTAGGCCCATCTCATATTTCAACACAAAGGAGGCGAGAGGAGGCCCAGAGGAGGAAGCAGGCGGACAAGAACAAGGATGAGTATGAGGTACGATCGATCATGCGCTTGCTCGCTCCTTTTGCTATGAGTTCAGTTTTCCTGTTCCTTTCTGCTCCTGACTGAATTGGCAAAATGAGGATCATCAGCGTTACTTTCTGTTCATCAGCGTGTTTTGACCGATCATCAGCGTTTAGGCAGGTTTAGATCTCTAAAAAAAACTGATGTTTGCTGTCACTACAATGGTAGATGTAGAATAGTTGATCACAATTCTGCTACATTACAATTTAAAACCCCAATCCCTTGCCATGTTTTAGTTTCTACTGAAGAAATGCCTGAAAAATGCCCACCTCTGCTTATGGATGATGCAGAGCGTGTTGATTCTTTGTATGGAATTTTAGCTAGTGTTCGATCTTGATGAAGTGACCGTTCTAAGGATAAATCACCACCCCGATCTCTATATCTAGTCAGGTTGCTCCTTTCCCCTTTGTTGTCAAGACTACAGCCATCGCTAAGCCTACCTGAAAACATTTGGTCATTTGAAGTTGGGGATTTATCAGATAGCTGTTTTGGTGAAGAATGTGTATCTTTCCTTAGTGTCGCTTGCCATGTTTTAGTTTCTACCGATGGAAGATTTAATCACCGCTAAGTAAACATGTTTTGTAGGATGAGAAGGATGTTCACATTAGTTACTGGTCTCAAAATCACAACAAGCGCAAGAAGCAGTGCCTAGGCTGCTACCTTGACTTCGCAAGAAAGATAAGTGCTAGAAATCCCCCGGTGATCGGCAATATTCCAGACGAGGTAGCTATGTTCTCTGAAATTTCCTTTCCAAAAAATGTTCTCTGAATTTTCAAATTGTGTGGTGAAATAAATTTTGGGACTAAATGCCATTGATTTTCTTTTCAGATTGATCGCCATAACAGCAAGTTTCACAAGGGAGTTGAGATGCGAAGTTGCAGGAAGAAGGGCTGCCTTGTTAGAGCCAATAAGAGGGACATCCAGCTCCATGAGTACTACTGTCATGGTTTGAGCAAATGAGGCCCTTGTTTGGTGCTTCTCTAGTGAGTGCTAGCATTAGTTTTTACTCTGTTTCGCATGAGCTGTGCGCGCTAGTGTGCTGTTTGGATAATTTGGTACGAAAAATCTTGTGAATGGCCTTTGGTGATGAATGCATGTACGAAAATCACTATGACAACCAATGCAATCGAATTGCAGTATACATGTCAAAGCTGGATTCAATTCTGGGCATGTTTTTAATCATGTTCTGTCATGTCATTTGTTGTTCCAATCCTAGCATTATACTCCCAGTTTCTTTTTTTTTTTTTTTTGCATGGTGTAGCAGTACTCAGTTCTGGTTGTGATGATCCATAATCAGGAGACTGATGAACATACTGGTTAATTATCTGTGAGAATGCATGAGGGGATGCATGCTGTCCCTTTTCACCCAGCATGTCTAGCAATCTTCTGAATTGTTAGTAATCATCTGCTTATGTCTCATGTTAACTGTATTTTATATGCAATCTTGTCCCTACTAGCAGGTTTGCACATGTGGTAATCATCTGCAATGTTGGCCTTAAAATAAAGACACTGCGATTTGGTAATCATCTGCCTCATTTCATTTGATACGATCCTATGATCCATAAGTAACAGTCTAGATTAGTCAATAATGTTTGCAGGGATCCCTGTTTGTTTGTGCCGCGTAGCAGTATTCTGGTCTGCTTGTGATATATTCACTTATTCAGCAATAAACTGATAAACTAGCGTACTGGGAGCATCAGGCACAACATATGCTTGTCCCTTTCCACCCAGCATGTTTAGTAATCTTCTGCCTCATGTCATTTCGTATGTAAATTTTGTATTTACAGTGACAACACTTCTTTTCCCACAACAAAAATAAATACGCGCTTTGGCTGTTTTTAAGACAAACTAAATACAGCTGCAGGGTCTGAATGTAAATTCAGAACCAGCCAGAATGATCTGGACCTTACATAATGTCTCTGAACTAAGACTTATCGTAAGGATTAATATCTTCAAATAAAAGCCCTTTGCATGCCTAACTGGACAAACCCTCTTCTTGCCAGCCTTCGATCGAATAGCATTGGGCACATGCAACAGTTTGCATGCGGTTGCAGCTAGAAAAGACACGCCATTTCCCGTAGTGTTATAGACACGCCATGTCAGTGTATTCTCTTGATTTCCGAACAGCATCATCAATATCTAAGAGGATGTTACTGCTGATGGTCGGTATGTGTGTCTCTATATATATTATTCAACTTCTTTCATACACCCATATCACCAAGGCATACACGTTCTTGGTAGAGTAAGTTCCCGCTGACGAGTGTTTCCATCATAGTTTTCTTCCATCTGGGCATATGTGGCTTGAACGTGCACAATGCCCCATAGCGTGTGTGAGTGGAAATCGACAAAAATCTTCTCTACTATTACAGAGAGTAGTTCGATATTTGCTAGACATCCATCCAATCTTTTTGAAGTGCTGAAAATCTCTTGTTAGTTCTAGTATAAGGGGGCTGTTTTACAAGATCGCAGAAGATATTAATTGTGTAAACGAAAATACTAGACAGACGACACTCCACGCACGATGCATGCACGATTCACAATCAGATGGATGTGAAGCGCTTTATTCTCTGATTCAATGGATGGATGTGGAGCATCGTTCATGCATCGTTCCAAAAACGTGTGTGTATAGCAGCTCTCTTGTGTAAACCCATGTCAAAGCAACCACGTTGTTTCATAAGCAGGGGTATTTTTTTCACTAGCCTACATTACGACATTCAGATGTCCCATACAAAAGTCAGGTCAAACCAAACCATCATTCACGAGAAATGATCATTCAAATCATTAGTTGTGATCCCTGAAGATTTCAATTTTAAGACGAAGATTACCTACACTGCGAGGCATGGGTTGACGAAATGCGGTGCGCAAGATGCTGCATGTTTCACTGTCATGGCCCCTTGTTCAACCTCAACATGAGATCAGATTCATAGCTGCCTAGGCGTCTTGGAATCTGGGGCCAACAGTTGTTTTCCTGTTTTTTTCTGGCAGACTGCGCCAATAACTTGAAATTGCAGTGGAATATTGGATCCCCAATAAGCATGAGATGGCTTGATGGCTGTCGCTTCAGGGTTCTGCTATTCCCTCTCACCGATGGTAGTCGTGATCCACCAAAACAGATTATTCTCTAGTCTCTACCATTAAGATACCTCTGAAATTTGGAGCTTTCCGTTATACACTGAGTGGATCAATGAAAATTGTGAGGGTAATAATAGTCAAGAGTTGCATAAATTAGTTTCTAGACTAATTTGGAGGGAAACATTTCGAGTTGTGCCACCAGTTACGCACGTGTTTATGCTCGGGTTCTATGCTGTAATTTTGCCAACATGCATACATTTTTCATTTTTAACCAAGACATGCCCATGCTTTACAGGGAGCATAAAACTGCATTGTATTTGTATACAGGGAGTTTTATTAGCATAGCTAAGCATACCTACATAAGAAGCAGTGGAGTTCAGAGGGGGTTCGGGTGGGGGGATTTACATACCAGAGGCACACTGTACGACTAAGGACTTCCTCACCTAATGAGGAAACCGTGATGAAAGCATAACCAATTAATCAAGGAACAAACGCCACCGTTACATGTTTTTATGAGCCTGCTAACAAATATGCCAATCACAGTGACATTCGGTCTGAATTAAAGATTCTAAACTGTTTCTAGTGAGAACCTTCCGCTTTTCGAAGGTAACTGAGCAGAAATGCTTGCCAAAGCATGAAAGAACCGTTTGAAGTAGCCCAGGAGCAAGAGTGTGACTACATATAGCATTCTAATAAAATCTTCAGTTATCTTCAACCATGAACAGGGATTAGCAACTGCACTAACAACATTTGCTGATAATATTTAGTGCAAATGATGTCACGTTCAATGGCTAGTTAATGCGAATCAACCTAATTACATAAATGATTCAAGAACAATGAAAACATCAATGCAATCAGAAATACAGTACATAATATCACATACAGAAGAGAATAACAGACCATTCTACCGAATGGTTACTACGTGGCTTGTACTATCAGTTATAAGGGGGAAAATATCAAACAAACAATATTCTGTCAGAATATGCATGTGAATAGGAAAGAAATGTGAGAACAGAAAACGTAGTTGTTGTAGAGCACCATTTTCATTCATAATATTTATTTCTCGGTCATAGTCTCATCAGATACAACAAACAACATATGAAAAGGAGATAGACAGGACATGCTTCAGTTGTCATAGCATCTGCCCATAAAAAAATGGCAAATTTGGTCGACAGACCCCATAACCAAGGTACATAACTACAAAAGGCTACCTATTTGCACAATGACAAGTTCATCACTGTAAGACTGGGTGTTATCCATATGGGACTCGGCCAGCTACACCAAAGCGGAGATATAATTTCTTCCCTACTGTCATCTTCCAGGTTAAGAACACCTATATCCCGGGGATTCGTCTTATACTTCCAATTACATTCCTCATCATCTGTGAAATAGACACAATTGGCCTTCAGTTGCGGATATTCTTCGGCACTAAGGCATAGCGACTGGTTACGCCCAAGAAACAACACGTTATGATGCAAGCTATTTATTTCCACGAGCTCTTCTGCTTCCATATTGACTTTGTGTAACAAGACTTTATTAGTTTTAACTATGAGCTCCTCATAACCCGCATCTATGAGTTTTGCCTTCCTGCAAACTTGCAGCAGATCACCCCATGGAGCCTGAAGAAGGTAGAATACCCCTTTGTACTCACTACTGTAAATGTCAATCTCATCTGCAATTATATTCCTCGTGACGTTAGGACTAGTGAGATCAAAAGCATCCATTCTTCCGGATTTCGTGGATGCATATAATAGACCATCCATGTAGATGCATTGTTCATAGTCCCAACCCGGCGGCAGCGGGGTCCACTTACAATCTCCCACCCTTGCAAATGAAAGCTGATATCCTGGACCATGGATGAGAACCACAATGTAGCTTCCTGTGGACGGGTCTGGAAAGATAAATGCCCTGATGTAGACATGGTTACGAAGCTCGTCAGGAGCATAGCTTAACATTTCGGGCTCTAGGTCCGGATCATACAGTTGGTCCCACAATTCATACTTAATAAGTGTGCCTTCATTGCCAAAGATTGGCTCTACATAACCAATGGTGACCACTGACGGGAGAGCAATCTGTTGACCAGTGACCGGATTGATAAGATGTAGCTCAGACTTGTCATCCGCGGTAACTAGCCAACCATGTGAGGACCCAATAAGATACCTATTGCGGATGGGTGGATCCGGGAGAGTTAACTTGTAGACCCTCTTCTCCGCGAGGCTGTAGAGACAAGCTACGTTTTCACCAGCAGATTCAGAGGTGTAGAGGAGGCAAGGCGTCTGAGGCCGTTTGTACTGCTCAAGCTGGCTGCAGAGGCTGGTATACGCGGAGCGCCAGGAGGAGCTGACAGAAGCCGCACGCATGAGGTCAGGTATCTCCAGGAGTGAAAATATGTCCATCAATACATCCTGCGGCAGCTCCGGCAAATTTCTCACCAGAGTTTCAGTTTCCATGGGTGGTGAGACCTCTCTCAATACATCCTGCGGCAGCTCCGGCAGTTTTTTCAACACAGTTTCAGTTTCCATCGGTGGCGAGACCTTTCTGAATTTCCCCAATGAACCGGGAGAAAGAGCCAGGAGCTTAGGCAAAAATTTCAGGCCAAAATGTTCTAAGCTCATTATCCTGGCTACGCTACAGGCCTCCATTGGAGCAATTGCAAAAGCAGGTCTTTTGGGGGAAGAGTTGCTTCAGCGGCAAACCAATTGGACTTGGCTTGTATCTAATCTGAGAAGAAGCACACCGATGGCTGGCTGCACTTTATATCCAGTCGAGCCGAGGCCTCACTTGTGATCCGATTAGAAGAAGGGAGTCCCGATCCAGCGAGGATTGTTGCCGTAGAAACTCCGAAAAGATCTGGAATTCGAATCCGAGCAATTACCGCAAGGGCTCCCGTCGATTGCTCCACTGCGCCTCGGAAGGATGCCCCACAACGATGGGAGAGGGAGAACCAACTAATTGCCCGCCGCAGTGTAGCCCGACGGCTCGGCCGTCCCAGGATCCGTGAGAAGGCAGAAGGTGCCGCCGGCGGGCTGGGGCTTCGTCTGCGGCGGTAAACGGGATGCAAGAGGCGTGGTGGGATTAGCAGTGGATGGTGGCGGCGAGAAGGTGCTTGGCTCCGCCGTCTTCGTCGCAGGCGGCGGCGTTGTGGGGGCAGGTCTCGTTTGCAGAGGTGACCGGAGAGGACATCAGTTATGCGACCGAGCACCGTGTGCTCCGCGCGAGCGAACGATTCCTTTTTCATTTTCCTTTTTGATTTGAAAACTTTCGCGCGAGGGACTTTGTCTGGCTGGACCCGTCCCCCGTGCCGCTCCCACAAGCGGCCCGGGAGGAACCCTAAATCGCGCCGCCGCCAGTCTTCCCGCCCCGCCTCCCCTCCCCCTCGCCGCCGCCAAGGGACGACGTCGGGCAAAGCCCGGACGGGTTGGCGGCGGCGGGGTTTCTCCCCTCCTCTCCAAGCTCTTGGCGGCGCGGGACGCCAGATCTGGCGCGGAGGTCCTCTCGCCGGCATGGTTCGCGTGCCGGCGGCGGGCGGGGGTGGCTCTGGCAAGGCACGGCGCGCCCGTGGCTCTCGTCTGAGCGGAGTGGCGCGGGGCGAGCCGACGGCGTCTGGGGTCGGCGGTGCCCTGCTCCGGGCGGTGCGGGCCGCCTGTGGCGCCGTGGTGGCGCCCCTGGTTGGCGTCGGGTCGGCTGGCAGGCAGCCCTCCCGTGCGCGGATCCGTGGCTCTCGGGCCTAATCTGGCGCGTTGGATGGCTCCCGGTCGGGGTGCTGCGGGAGTCTGTTTCACGGCGGGATGCTCGACGGCGGTCCCCTGGATCTGCACGAGGGGTGCAGCGGGTGAGTGGTTGTGGGTGGTGCGCTGACTTCGTCGGAGGCGGCAGCGCATGTGCAGCCATGGAGGCGGCGGCGCTGCGAGGCTCGGCTAGGCAGGGCCTGGCGAGCAGCGGGCGCCCGACCACCTACGTGTGAGGCGCGGGCGGTGATGCCTCGGTGAAGTTGGCGTCGAAGTGTGGCTGATGGTGCGGGTCAGGTTCATCTGTGTGGCAGTCCCTAGGTGCGGGTGAAGGCCATCGCGACGGATCTGATCCCCGCATCGACTGGTGGTTGCTGCAGTTCCTGGTGTGCTGAAGGTGGTGGCTGGAGGCGTGCTTCCTCGGCAGTGATGTGTGGCTTCGACTGCAAGTGGCTGCGGTGTTGGCGGTGTGAGGCATCTTTCGGGGCTGGCCGGAAGCTTGGTGGCGTGGAAATGTGCAATGCTACGGATGAAAATTCTGTTCGGCCTTGGTCGGACCGGCGTCGATGGCACCCGTGGGTGTCATTCCCCTTCCTGGAGGCGTCGCCGAGGGTAGCGCCATTGCCCACGTTGCCTTGTATCGGCAACCATCTCCGGGGCGAAAGCCTCGATCCGTAGGATCGGCACGACGACAGCGTCTTTCTGATGTTGTTCCTCTGTTGGGAGATTCGTGCTTGGAGATAAGAGGCCCTATGTTGCGCTCCTCCGGCGTGCACCGCTGCCCGGATCGTTCTTCTCTGGCGCTATGTACGATCGTCGCTGGTTCTACCAAGGAAGCTGGAGTTGCTGTTCTTCGATGATCTCCGGCGTCGGTCGAGACGCGGCGAGGATATCGGTTTTGGGTAGGCTCTTGTATGTCGTAATGGGTTGTCGTGTGTGGTTTCCTTTGTTTGGGTCAGGTGTGGAGTTGTGCTACGCTCGTTGTTCGCAGCGAGAGGTAGATGTGGTTGTATGGCTGTACTTCTCTCCTTCTATAAAGCTAAGGTACGCATTTTGCGTACCCTCAAAAAAAAAACTTTCGCGCGAGCGAACGATTCTTTTCCTTTTTTCTTTTTAGAATAGAACCTCCGAACCAGCGACCGATTCATTTCAATCGTGTTGGAGTGTGTCGCTTAAAGCAACTCCAACGCATCAATCCAAACGAACCCATGTTTTGTCTGTTTTTCATTCGTTTGGACGAACGTACACATCCGGTTTATCATTTGGGTCGGTAGGTGTGTCTAACGGGAGGCCGACCTATTTATGCCGGCGTGGCCGAAGTTGACTAAATAAACATAATTATACATACATGGCTGGCCAAACATGAGCCAAAGTCCACTTAAACAACTAGATTTTTTTTTAAAAAAACTAATAAGCCATTCGCATGTTGCCCTAATAGTCTGCCTTGCCCTTGCCCTTGTCGTCGTCGCCCTCGCTGCCGGTGAGGTCAATGAACACGAGAGAAGGCCCGGCCCAACCGAACGCGGCTTGGTAGGCCACCAGGGCAGCCTCCTCTGGCGTCTGCTGCGGCGCGCTCCTCCTCCTTCTCCTCTAGCCGCAGAGCCTCCTCATCACGGCGTAGCATCTGCTCATATTGCATCTGCCACTCGCCGTCGCCCCCCTCCTCGGCGAGCTAGTGCGCCTTCCAGCGCTCAAGGTGGGACGTCTCTTCTTTCGGCGTAGTGGCAGGGAGGCACGCTCACCCACTCGCGGTACTGGCTGGTCCACAAATAGGACTCCTCCAGCCAAGTGGGGGGGGGGGCAGCGATGACCGCTTGCGCGTGGGAGTTGGCTAGCGCTCTGGCTCGGGCTTGGGCTTGACGAGGGGCGGTGGCGGCACGAATAGGGGCGCCTGGACGGAGTCCCCCGCTGTTGACAAAGCAATGGCTTGCTCCAGCCCATCCCAATGGGCGTCCTCCTCGAGTCGGCTCGCCTCCAGTGTATGCTGCAGTGCCTCCTCGAGGGCGGCTTGGTACTCCACCTCCGCCTCCTCTTCCTCCAGCTCTATCCTCAGGGCGGCGGCGGAAGGTCGTGGTTGACATGGACACCGAGCCGCCGTTGCTCCTCGTGCTTGAGGGCAAATCAGGCCTCCCAGTTGGGAGAGTCTGCAGCGTACTCGATATCCACCGCTGCGCCTACGCACCTCCTCGTCGGGTACCCGCTGTGTCTGCGGAACCGCCAGCACCGGGATCCGCTGCGGATCAAGGTGCCAGTGGTGCGGCAGCGGCTGCCTATACTCCCAGTGCCACCATGCTTGGTGCACCGGGATGTGCAAACGTTGCCGACCTAGGCGGGCACGCGCCGGCGACGGAGGAGGAGGGGGAGGATGAGGCGCCGGGGGTGCCCTTGCCTTTGTCGCTTCTAGAGCTGCTGCCGAAGAGGCCCATGGCTAGGGTTTTGGGTTGTTGCCGGCGAGGAAGCAAGAAGGGGGGTGGGGCCAGATGTGGACGACAGTGGATAATGATGCCCCTATGTGTGCCCTTGCCATTGCATTAGTTGCATCGGTTTGAGTTCTCCACGGTGATACGTGGAAGTGATAGTTGAGAAGTTTATTAATCTTGGGTGCTTGGTGCCCTTGAGCTTGTTCCTCTTGGGTGCCTTGGTGCCCTAGACGGTTGGTGGTGTTCAGAGCTCAATCATTATGGTGTAAAGCTCCGGGCAAGCGTCGGGGTCTCCAATTAGGTTGTGGAGATCGCCCGAGCAATTTGACGGGTACCGATGACCGCATCCAAGGGTTGCCAAAGTGTACGGGTTCGGTGACCACCCCCAAGGGTCTTCATTTGTACGGGTTTGATGACCGCCCTCAAGGGTTCCTTAGTGGAATCACGACATCTTGCATTGTGCGAGGGCGTGAGGAGATTACGGTGGCCCTAGTGGCTTCTTGGGGAGCATTGTGCCTCCACACCGCTCCAAACGGAGATTAGCATCCACAAGGGTGTGAACTTCAGGATACATCGTCGTCTCCGCGTGCCTCGGTTATCTGTTACCCGAGCCCTTTACTTATGCACTTTACTTTATGATAGCCATAGTGTTTCATGTTATATATATTGCTATCATAGTTGTTTATCTTGCTTAGCATAAATTGTTGGTGCACATAGGCGAGCCTAGTTGTTGTAGGTTTTGTGCTTGACAAATTAACCGCTAAGTTTATTCCGCATTTGTTCAAGCCTAAACTGTAACTATTCTAAAGCTTCTATTCACCCCCCCTCTAGGCGACATGCTCAATCTTTCATATCTCCTGCTTCTCCTAACACTACTGCATGATGCTGCTAACGCGACACTACAATCAGAAACCCTTCGACGAAATTGTGTGTGATGCATTAATCGCAAATTGTGATGTAAAACACCATCGAAAAATATGCAAAACGTTTGCGATGGTGGATACATCAAACACGGTTCAGATTTTAAATGTGTGTGCGATGCGGGGCATACAATTGATACATACGAACTGTCTGCGATGAGATAGAACAACAGACACGGGCATCCATATTAAGGTGTGTGTGATATATGGCATACAGTTCACCCTGATGAACTGTTTGTGATGAGGCGGAACAACAGAAACGGGCAGCCAGATGAAGGTGTGTGTGCGATGTATGTCATACATTTCACTCGGATGAACTGTTTGTGATTAGGCAACACAAAAGAAACGGTCAGCCCGATGAATGTGTGTGTGATACACGACATATAGTTCACTTGGATGAACTATTTGCATTGAGCCAAGAGAACAGAAACGGTTCAACTTAATAAGATGTGTGTGACACGCGGCAAATAGGTCTGCAATCAGAAATGTGTGGGAAGACCGATAACAACACAGAAGATTCCTGTTAACAAGCTGTGTGTGTTGTGAGCAAACGATTGCTGATATACAATTGTGAGTGATTGATAAAAACATCACCGATGGGTTCCATTGTTTCGTCCTTGTGCAATGTGATTTGCTCTGTCCGCACAACATCTACGCTCTGTCTACAGAGCATCAACATATATACTAAAAATACGACATTGCATAACCAAATTAAGCATACAATTACACAAGTGACTACACACATAACATTTTCACACACCAAAGTAAGCAATTACATGCATACTAAACTAGGAGAAACGAGGATCTAATCATCTACTTCTTGTTGTGACGACGCTTGCCATTGCTCTGCTACCGGCTGGATCCCTGGCCGTTTTGGGGAAGGGGCACTTCTTCATGTCAACGATCCACCTGTACATCTCATAGCTCGTGTACGCCTCCTTGGCTGCGTACACGACATGAGCTTTGTCGAGTTTCTCCATCCAGGCCGAGTGCCAGGCACACTTGTCCTCATTGTAGGAATCCTTCATGTCTCTGTAGTAGGAATCGATGATAGCCTCGGCGAGATGAAATAGTGAGTCCTTCTCATGCTTGCTGCTGCCCCAGATCTAGTATTGGCCCTGGATGTCGACAAGATTCAGGCAGGTGATGCCCGAATTCTTAAGCACCTTTACATCGTTGGTGATGTCCACCATAGCGAACATGTAGTGGGGGTTGTTGACAAACCTGGCGAAATGCTCACAAGGCCTTGTGGCCATGCAGTAGTGGTAGACGAGGACGTGATTGTGCACACACATCTGACAAAATTTGGCATCAAATGAATGTTTACATGCCGTAAAGTAGGATTAGGAATTTATTGCTATTTTTAGACATATCCAGAGATTATGCTTCGATTTTTAAGCACAGTCGTCTATGTAACCAATCTTGAAGAAAATAATGGCACAAACATATATGTAGGTCATTCAAAATCAATTGTCAAGACCTGGCTAGGAATTATTAGCACGAACACTAACCCTAGTCGGATTATTAGCAAAAATCATTTGCACAGATGAAATAACTAATCACTTGTACCATTCAAACAATCAATACACTAAATGGGTCTAACGAAACTTACTCAGATTTCATGGATAGGGAGAACATAACCATAGGATTTATATTCCAAAAGGGGGGAGGTAGGACGCAGGAGTAACCAGAGAAACCCTAGGATGTATTTGACAAACAAATGGGTATGGATGAATAACCGGTTCTCAATCGGCGTCGGAGTTGTCGCCCAAGTCGTCACCAGACTCGGTGTGGACCTCCGTCTCTGGCTATGGAAGCACGACGACGTCGACGATGTCAAGGTGCAGCGATACCTCGCCGGAGGCGACGACAACCTCTATCTCCATCTCCACGCCGTGCGCCGGTGCTTCAGCAGCCCCAGTGTCGCCACTCCCTCCGATGGGGCGCTTCAGCAGCATCCTCATACATTGACGGCTTTGAGGACTAAGAGCGACGTCAAGGATGCTGTTGGGGAACGTAGCATGCAATTTCAAAAAAAATCCTACGATCACACAAGATCTATCTAGGAGATGCATGGCAACGAGAGGGGGACAGTGTGTCCACGTACCCTCGTAGACCGAAAGAGGAAGCGTTAGGTTAACGCGCTTGATGTAGTCGAACGTCTTCACGATCCAACCGATCTAGTACCGCACATACGATACCTCCGAGTTCAGCACACGTTCAGCTCGATGACGTCCCTCGAACTCTTGATCCAGCAGAGTTTCGAGGGAGAGCTCCGTCTGCACGACGGTGTGGTGACGGTGATGGTGATGTGATCCGCGCAGGGCTTCGCCTAAGCATTATGACGTTATGACCGAGGAGTAAACTATGGAGGGGGGCATCGCACACGGCTAAGAGAACAGTTGATGTTCCATGGGGTGCCCCTCCCCCCATATATAAAGGAGGGGAGGAGGAGGCGGTCGGCCAGGAGGGGCGCGCCATGGGGGGGAGTCCTACTAGGACTCCACTCCTGGTAGGATTCCCCCCTTTCCTTTCTTATCGGAGGGGAAAAGGAAGGAGAGGGAGAGGGAAAGGGGGTGCCGCCCCCTCCCCTAGTCCAATTTGGAATCCCATGGGGGGGCCATCCCTTGCGGGATCCCCTCTCTCTCCACTAAGGCCCATGTAGGCCCAATACTTCCGCGGGGGGTTCCGGTAACCCCTCGGTACTCCGGTAAAATACCTGAACCTCTCAAAATCATTCCGATGTCCAAATACTACCTTCCAATATATGAATCTTTACCTCTCGACCATTTCGAGACTCCTCGTCATGTCCGTGATCTCATCCGGGACTCCGAACAAACTTTGGTCACCAAAACACATAACTCATAATACAAATCGTCATCGAACGTTAAGCGTGCGAACCCTACGGGTTCGAGAAATATGTAGACATGACTGAGACACATCTCCGGTCAATAACCAATAGCGGAACCTGGATGCTCATATTGGTTCCTACATATTCTACGAAGATCTTTATCGGTCAAACCGCAATAACAACATATGCTATTCCCTTTGTCATCGGTATGTTACTTGCCCAAGATTCGATCGTCGGTATCATCATACCTAGTTCAATCTCGTTACCGGCAAGTCTCTTTACTCGTTCCGTAATGCATCATACCATAACTAACTCATTAGTCACATTGGTTGCAAGGCTTATAGTGATGTGCATTATCGAGAGGGCCCAGAGATACCTCTCCGATACTCGGAGTGAGAAATCCTAATCTTGATTTATGCCAACCCAACAAATACCTTCGGAGATACCTGTAGAGCATATTTATAATCACCCAGTTAGTTGTGGCGTTTGATAGCACACAAGGTGTTCCTCCGGTATTCGGGAGTTGCATAATATCATAGTCAGAGGAATATGTATAAGTCATGAAGAAAGCAACACCAATAAAACTTAACGATCATTATGCTAAGCTAACGGATGGGTCTTGTCCATCACATCATTCTCTAATGATGTGATCCCGTTCATCAAATGACAACACATGTCTATGGTCAGGAAACTTAACCATCTTTGATTAACGAGCTAGTCAAGTAGAGGCATACTAGGGACACTTTGTATTGTCTATGTATTCACACATGTACTAAGTTTCCGGTTAATATAATTCTAGCATGAACAATACACATATATCATGATTTAAGGAAATATAAATAACAACTTTATTATTGACTCTAGGGCATATTTCCTTCAGTCTCCCACTTGCACTAGAGTCAATAATCTAGATTGCATAGTAATGATTCTAACACCCATGGAGTCTTGGTGCTGATCATGTTTTGCTCGTGGAAGAGGCTTAGTCAACGGGTCTGCAACATTCAGATTCGTATGTATCTTGCAAATCTCTATGTCTCCCTCCTTGACTTAATCACGGATGGGGTTGAAGCGTCTCTTGATGTGTTTGGTTCTTTTGTAAAATCTGGATTCCTTCGCTAAGGCAATTGATCCAGTATTGTCACAAAAGATTTTCATTGGTCCCGATGCACTAGATATTACAACCAGATCGGATATGAACTCCTTCATCCAGACTCCTTCATTTGCTGCTTCCGAAGCAACTATGTACTCCACTTCACACGTAGATCCCGCCACGATGTTCTTCTTGGAACTGCACCAACTTACAGCTCCACCATTCAATATAAATACGTATCAAGTTTGCGACTTTGAGTCATCCAGATCAGTGTCAAAGCTTGCATCGACATAACCATTTACGACAAGCTCTCTGTCACCTCCATAAACGAGAAACATATCCTTAGTCCTTTTCAGGTATCTCAGGATGTTCTTGATCGCTGTACAGTGATCCACTCCCGGATTACTTTGGTACCTCCCTACTAAACTTATAGCAAGGCACACATCAGGTCTGGTACACAACATTGCATACATGATAGAACCTATGGTTGAGGCATAGGGAATGACTTTCATTTTCTCTCTATCTTCTGCAGTGGTCGGGCATTGAGTCTGACTCACTTCACACCTTGTAACACCGGCAAGAACCCTTTCTTTGACTGGTCCATTTTGAACTTCTTCAAAACTTTATCAAGGTATGTGCTTTGTGAAAGTCCAATTAAGCGTCTTGATCTATCTCTATAGATCTTCATGCCCAATATATAAGCAGCATCACCGAGGTCTTTCATTGAAAAATTCTTTTTCAAGTATCCTTTTATGCTATCTAGAAATTTTGTATTATTTCCAATCAACAATATGTCATCCACATATAATATTAGAAATGTTACAGAGCTCCCACTCACTTTCTTGTAAATACAGGCTTCTCCAAAAGTCTATATGAAACCATATGCTTTGATCACACTATTGAAGGAAGTATGCCCTAGAGGCAATAATAAAGTTGTTATTTATATTTCCTTATATCATGATAAATGTTTATTATTCATGCTAGAATTGTATTAACCGGAAACTTAGTACATGTGTGAATACATAGACAAACATAATGTCACTAGTATGCCTCTACTTGACTAGCTCGTTGAATCAATGATGGTTATGTTTCCTAACCATAGACATGAGTTGTCATTTGATTAACGGGATCACATCATTAGAGAATGATGTGATTGACTTGACCCATCCGTTAGCTTAGCACGATGATCATTTAGTTTGTTGCTATTGCTTTCTCCATAACTTATACATGTTCCTATGACTAGAGATAATGCAACTCCCGAATACCGGAGGAACACTTTGTGTGCTACCAAACGTCACAATGTAACTGGGTGATTATAAAGGTGATCTACAGGTGTCTCTGATGGTGTTTGTTCTGTTAGAATAATCCGAGACACTCCGTCGATCTACCGAGGACCAAGCAATCACACGAGGCATGACACCGAGATTTGTTAACGAGGTTCACCGATATGGCTACATTCCCGGGGCATGACTACGGGCGCTCCTCCCCATGACATCCTCACAATACTGCACCCTGGCCGCCCGGGTGCCGGCACACGCCGCCGGCTCCCCCACGTGCCTGTGCTATTATGTTGGCATAGGTTACATCGTGCGTCTAACCCCGATATATATGAGAGGTCTAGGATACAAGTGTCCTACTAGGACACGACCGCTACCCTGTCTACACACAGTTCAAAACCAAGTCCAACTGTAACCTACCTTGTACAATAATATTTGACACAACTCTAACAAACTCCACCTTGGCGAATATTCTCCACCACCTTGGATTCATCCATGCGTCGAACCTCCATGTACATTGGACTTGAGATACGCCATGAGCACCGCTGCTACTCCCAGACTCCATGTGACTCCACCTGCAACTATAGTCTCTTCTCATGTTCTTCACAGACAACACTCGAGCAAAATTAAGTTCCTCATTACTCTACTTTGTGCTCCCAACTTCCGGAGAATCCGTTCAACGCCATCACACACCGACTACTGTCTGCGTGAAAATGAACAACTCACATATTGGACATCACATATAAGAGTTAACTGAACTCAACATCACCGCTCTTTCATGACCGTCTGTCTGAAACATGAAGAAATTTCACCGTCAACCTGCGTCACCCTGAGTCAAAATTCACAGTTGTCTCACCCTTTTTCCGGATAGTCTATGGCATGTCCCATAGCTATAGCACTTCGCCTCCTTCTGTCTTTTCATCCACACTTTGCCATGTGCACCCATCACCACATAATATACGGCCATGTACTCTCTCTGTCTTGACAATTTCAGACTTTCCACCACTTTCTCAGATTAAACATGGTCAACTCATGTCCATCAACCGGCACCGATACACCCAGTCACCAACTTGAATCAAGTACTCGTCAACACTGCTTCAGCACCCCCTGCACAATTTGGCTGACCACATGTCTGACCACCAGTGCCTTGGCCTGTCGCTGTGTCCCGTGCTTACCGCACACCACGCCGCTATAACTGCGTCGAGCCTCTGTTGTCTTGGTCAAGTCTCCCGGGTAGCTAGCCCACTCCGCCTCAACCCTCATTATAGAGAACCACCGATCATCACCGACCGATGCCGAGTATCACATCTCCATCAGACCACTGGTACCTAGTCCGATCCACGTGTCTCTCGCTATCCTGCTGAAATATGCTTCGATTCTCCGATATCTTACACCGTAGCCCCTACATCAGCACAGAGCATAGTCATCCACCAGACTCCAGCTCCACCTTCAACATGACTCCATGTAGCTGCGCTATGCTACCCCCGCGCTCCGTCGATTTCAAACTCTCATGTGTGCACTGCCTTGAATCAACCCTGTGCCGTAGTCTTGTCGAAGCCGCACAACCCTCAGGCATGCACCACGTGTTTACACACCCCAGAAGTCGGCCACCATCAGCATCACGCTCCTATGTCGTCATTGCTGAAATCACCGCCGTCTTCTGCTTTGACCAACATCCATGTCAGTCCATCAGACAATCCAGTCTGACCCAGCCGAAATTATCTGACTGCAACCATGCTCCACCATGTGTCGTGTCCACCCTACATATCTCCGTGCATTGCTTGACACCCTGTGTTTGCATGATCCTACCATGATGCGCTCCAGACTCGTCCAAGCCTTATATGCACACCGCCATCCTCTCCACACCATCTTCCATGGACCTGCGACCGCGCCTTTATTTTATGTACCGTGCACTTCTACCATCCCGTACATGTATGTACCTGTACCAAGCAAATAGAGCCAATTGGAGAATCCCTCTAGTAGCCTTCTCGTGCGCACAAAATCAAAAAATCCCCGTTCATCCTTGCTCATGTGCAGCCCCAAAGCTTCTCCTTCCCTGCTTTTTCTTTGCTTCCGGTGGAAATATACACACAGATACCCGACGCCTTTTTCCTTTAACAAATCTCACACTGCCTTTTATTCCTTCGGCTTCTACAGCAATGTTTAGCACGTCAACCTCGTTTGCTCTTGATACCACTTGTTAGAATAATCCGAGACACTCCGTCGATCTACCGAGGACTAAGCAATCACACGAGGCACGACACCGAGATTTGTTAACGAGGTTCACCGATATGGCTACATCCCCGGGGCATGACTATGGGCGCTCCTCCCCATGACATCGTCACAATACCGCACCCTGGCCGCTCGGGCGCCAGCACACGCAGCCGGCTCCCCTGCGTGCCTGTGCTATTATGTTGGCATAGGTTACATCGTGCGTCTAACCCCGATATATATGAGAGGTCTAGGATACAAGTGTCCTACTAGGACACGACCGCTACCCTGTCTACACACAGTTCAAAACTAAGTCCAACTGTAACCTACCTTGTACAATAATATTTGACACAACTCTAACATGTTGAGTTGGCATAGATCAAGATTAGGATTTGTCACTCCGATTGTCGGAGAGGTATCTCTGGGCCCTCTCGGTAATGCACATCAATATAAGCCTTGCAAGCAATGTGACTAATGAGTTAGTTGCGGGATGATGCATTACGGAACGAGTAAAGAGACTTGCCGGTAACGAGATCGAACTAGGCATTGAGATACCGACGATCGAATCTCGGGCAAGTAACATACTGATGACAAAAGGAACAACGTATATCATTATGCGGTTTGACCAATAAAGATCTTCGTAGAACATGTGGGAACCAATATGAACATCCAGGTTCCGCTATTGGTTATTGACCGGAGACATGTCTCGGTCATGTCTACATAGTTCTCGAACCCGTAGGGTCTGCACGCTTAACGTTCGGTGACGATCGGTATTATGAGTTTATGTGTTTTGATGTACCGAAGGTAGTTCGGAGTCCCTGATTTAATCACGGACATGACGAGGAGTCTCTAAATGGTCGAGACATAAAGATTGATACATTGGATGACTATATTCGAACACTATATGAGTTCTGGGGGTCACCAGATAACTATCGGAGTGCTGGGGGGTTATCGGAACCCCCGGGGGAACTAATGGGCCAACATCACTGCAAAAAAGGACACATCCGTGATATTTGGGCCGAACGAAAAAAATTTCTATCATACATATGACACTTCTATGACGATAATTGTGACAAAACCCGGTATCATCATAGATGTGGCGGGCTCCTACTTCTATGACAAAAAATCATGACAGAAAATGGGCTTTTCGTCCTGGGCGGGCCGGAGACGCAGCTGCATGACATTCTTTGGGCCGTCCATGATGGAATAAACCGTGGTAGAAGCGACGAGGAGGAAAATTTCGGGGAGTTCCCGGTTACGGTGGGAGGTTGGGGGCCGAGCGATGCACGTTTCTCTCGTACACATACGCACGTGTGTGCGAGGTGTTGGCTCTAACTAAACCCGATCGATTGCACTGCAGGCTACGCGTTACTGAACCCGAGCGATCGATCGATGGCTGTTAACTGAACCCAATCGAGCGATTCCTTTGCTACTGCTGCTAACTGAAGCCGATCGATGCTACCTCTGGGATGAACAGTGAGTGTTGCGGGGGGGGGGGAGGGTTTGGATGAACAGTGAGCGGTGGCGTTGCCTCTGGATGAACAGGACCCCGTGGTGTGGTGGAGGGATGGATGAACAGTAGACGGTGGAGGGGTGCCCGTGGAAGGGTGGTTGAACAGGACCCCGTGGTGTGGAGGGCTGGATGAACAGTAGACGGTGGAGGGGTGCCCGTGGAGGGGTGGTTGAACAGGACCCCGTGGTGTGGAGGGCTGGATGAACAGTAGACGGTGGAGGGGTGGTTGAACAGTAGCCGGTGGAATAGCGCGCGGTGGAGGCTGGATGAACAGGAGCCCGTGGAGGCTGGAGGAGGTCAACGGTAGCCCGTGGAGGCTGGAGGAGGTCGACGGCGGAGATGAACAGTATCCCGTGGAGTCCTGTTTTGCGGTACGCCACACCCCTCTCGATGAACAGGACCCCCGTTTCAACCGTAGGAGGTCCGTTTCGTCCGTTTTGCGGTACACCACACCCCTCTCGATCAACAGGACCCCCGTTTCGACCGTAGGAGGTCCGTTTCCTCCATTTTGCGGTACGCCACACCCGGCCCGATCAACAGGACCCCCGTTTCGACTGTAGGAGGTCCGTTTCCTCCGTGTTGCGGTACGCCAGACCCCTCCCGATCAATAGGACCCCGTTCCGAACGTAGGAGGTCCGCTTCCTCCGTTGTGCGGTATGCCAGGCCTCGTTTCCATCGCCTGTTCCGTCCAAGCCCTCCCGATGAACATGACCACGCATTCCGTTCCGACCCAGCCGGTTGGCTCCCACACGTTCCGTTGCCTCCCGATGAACACGACGCATTTTGTTGCCTCCCCACGAATACGACGCATTCCGTTGCCTCCCCATGAACACGACGATGACGCTGTTTCTCCGTCCCGACCCATCCATGTACACGAGCCCTGGCCATACGTATGCGCGAGTAGGCGTTCGAGACCCCGTCCGTATGTACACATACGTGGCCGTATTTTATTTCTTGCACCCTGGCCGCTGTACTTACGTGTACATGCTACATGCGCGCATACGTACGCGCCTCTACTACGACACGTGTGCGCCTCTACATCCAATAGTATATATGTACGTACACGTTCGCGACCAAAATGACAACGCTACGTACGCTTTGACCAGGTGGGTCCCGATTGTCAGGCACTTCCTTGCCTACGAAGACATAGCTGGTGGGTCCCAGCAGTCAGGGGGGCGAATCGTTTTTTGCCCAGACGCACTTCATTGCATGCGAAGATGTAGCTGGTGGGTCCCAGCAGTAAGGGGCAAATGTATTTTTCGCGAAATATGGTGGCCCGTCCGGTGGGTCCCCGCTGTCAGGTGGAGGAACACTTATTTTGCACATAATAAGGAGGCACTTCCTTGCTGCGGCCGTGGACCCAGCTGTCAGCCTCTCCACATACAGTCCACGTCCGGTGGAAGCCGTTCCTTGACCATGTTGACCACGCTGCGCCGAGACCACCAGGGCAGTGGACGATGGCGAGGCCTAGGAAGGGGAGCACGCTAAGCCGGGGAAGACGCAATAGTGGATGCCCACGCGTAGAGGAGTACGAGGGTTCACTGGTTCGCTGCGGTGTGAGGCTGCCGTCACCGTGGAATAACAGGGGGTGTGGGTGAGTAGAGGGATGTTCTGGCCAGCGGTGGGAGTAGTAGGGGGCGGTGAGGCCTCCACCGCATCGCAGCCGGCCACGGGAGGCAGGAGCACGAGGCACGACCGGCGCTGGTTTGGGCGGCTGGAGCAAGAAGACCAGAGGTTGAAGAAGCACTACGGCCGTTGGATGGACATCGTACGGTCAGTGGAGCGAGAATCGTGCATATTGACTAAGTTGACAAAGCCATCCGTCCCCGTCAACTTATTAGGCCCACAAGTCAGCCTGCCACTATACTGGGTCCCAGCTAACAGGGGGAGTGTTCATTTTTTTTGTGCGTAATAAGGAGGCACTTCCTTGCGTGCGAAGATATAGCTGGTGGGTCCGAGCTGTTAGCGGCAGTAATGTTTTTTTGCGAAATACAGAGGCCCTTTCGGTGGGTCCCTAATGTCAGGTGGAGGAATCATTATTTTGCGCGTAACAAGGAGGCATTTCCTTACGTGCGGCCATGGACCCAGCTGTCGGCCTCTCCACGTACAGTCCACTTCAGATGCATGTCGGTTGTTGACCACGTTGACCAGGCCGTGCCAAGAGCACCAGGGCAGTGGACGACGGCGAGGCCTAGGAAGGGAACGACATGGAGGGAGGGAAGACTCGGCAGTTGTTTCCCACGCAGAGGGGAGTACGACTGTACGAGGGTTTACCGGTTCGTCTGCCTTCTCTGGAGAATAACAGCAGGTGTGGGTGAGTAGAGGGATGGCTATGGCCAGCGATGGGAGTACAGTGGGGCGGTGAGGCCTGCGCGGCAGCAGAGCCGGCCGCGGGGAGGAGGGAGCAAGCAGTCCCACCGGCCCTTGTTTGAGCAGCTGGAGCAGGAAGAGCAGAGATTGAAGAAGCACGACGGCCGTTGGATGGCCATCCAACAGTCACTGCTTGTGCGTCAACCTTTTTATTTAGGAAAGCCTCAAATATGTGGAAAACAGCATACAGCCCATCTGCCATTATTTCTAATAATTTATAGCCCATTTGCTAATTCTTAAGGTTTTTTTGGAGCCCATATTCTTTTTGTTAGCATTACAGCCCATATTGTGGCCACGGTTAAAAAATTATATGAAATTTTGCATATTTTGCTGCGGTCTGAACTGTTTTTAATCCCGAAATTTCGACTCACATTCAAACTGATTTTAAAAATAAATATATATCAATATAAAATCCAACAAATTCTCCACGCATAAAAATTAATGTAATTTAAAATCTCGAAATGAAAAAAAAGATATTTAAAACTAATTGCCGGTTTGATGTGTTTTAAAAATGTACAACCCATTTCTCATTACTGATAGGCCATTTTCTCGGCCAGCCGAATGAAGCTCTCCTCGTCTTGAAAGATTTGCAGCCCAACAGGCCTGACAAAGCGACTTACTTGGCAAATCACAAAAAAATTGGGTTGTGGCCGTGGACCCAACTGTCAGTCCATTTGCTTTTTAGTCCATTTGGTGGGCTGGGTGAAACAATGATGTAGCATCTATGCAGCCCGTTTAAATCCCATTTGCATTTTTCTCGAAATCCGCGGACTTGCTGGGTTGGGTGAAAATATCATGTTGGGCTAGACGGAGAAATGTTATAAAAACATAAACACATGATTGCACGTCAGTAAAATCTTTGCAAGCTTATGTACGCAATCACTAGGAGTTAACTTGCCAAGTTATATATAAACAATTATTATTATTATTTTGTAAGAATTTTCAACTTATGAAATAAAATATCATTTTAATTTGATGAGTTAATAGTACGTGGGGTATTATTATTTTTTAGGCTAGACGTGGGACAGTTGAGTTGGTTCTAGGGGTAAGTACTGGGAGAAAACTCAGTTTACATCGAAAAAGAAAGTGGGAGAAAATTCAAAGACCTGCTGGGTCCACCTGAGGAGGGGAATATGTTGGGAGGAAGGAGATTCAAAGCACGACAGCCGAGTGAACTAGTTTTTTTTACGGACAGGTGAACTAGTTTACATACATAAGCAAATAGCCACTAAAAAAAGCAATCAGGTTAATGGGTTCTTAAAAGAAATATTTCGGAAAAAACAGATAATTACGACACATAGGCTAATGCATGAAACACTCAGATGATAAAGGTGCTTATAAACAGATAAAGTACAACATCTAGACCTTCCTGGCACGCTTGATCATGATGCTGCGGCTGTTCGTGTACTCGTCGGTTACGGGAAGCAGACACGCCCTCATGTCTAAGATCTGCCTATACATGTCGTAGCATGCGTATGCGTCCTTGGCCGCGTAGGTTATTTAGGCTAGATTCAGAGGTACCTCCCACATGTTCAGGTCGTCTTCTTTCATGTTGGCGTATCAGGGGTCGATGATGGTCTTAGCAAGGTCAACCACAGAGTCCTTCTCTTGCCCATTGCTGATGATCTTGTATTGCTTCTGGATGTCGACAAGCTTGTTGCACCAGATGGCCGAATCGTCGCGTTCTTCCTTCTCTCCACCGTAGCGAAGGTGCAGTCGGCGCTGCCGATGAAATGGGCGAATGCTCCAGAACCTGGTGCAGCCATAGGACTAAGGCGAGGCAGAGCTTCACCGAGTTCGTATCGTTGGTGTACATCACATTCAACTTGGTGCAGCCATAGGACTGAACGGCGAACTCAAAGGGGAACTCCTTGCTGAAGTCCATATCCAGCAGGCGACAATAGTAAGCTGAGTGTGTAGAGGCGACAACAGCTACTACCCCTCCCTCATCCGCTGCACGCCCGACAGAAGATGCACCCTCGCCCACTCGCCGGTTCACGAGCGGGTATGTATTGGTACTATAATAACAGGAGTTAGTGGTCACTTTACTTAAATTTAATTAGCTTTAATAGAAATTTATACTTAAAACAAACAATGCATTCGCTCGTTCTATTAGTGCCACAGGATCAACATGCACAACAATTAGAATTATTATTCTCAGGACGCACACGATCAACACATTTGTCGCACTTTCACAAAGATAATACTACCAAGTTTGAACTGTTTGTTATGGTTGTTGTCCTCTGCATCATCATGCCGTCTTTCCTAGCTTGCAAGATTCAGAACCATCAAATAAGATCCAAATAATAAGTACAACAAAGATGCCTACACATCTCATTGATTCCCAGCTTGCAAGATTCAGAACCAACAAATAAGATCCAAATAATAAGTACAACAAAGATGCCTACACATCTCATTGATTCCCAAGTTGCAAGATTCAGAACCAACAAATAAGATTCAAATAATAAGTACAACAAAGATGCCTACACATCTCACTGATTCCCAGCTTGCAAAATTCAGAACCAACCCATTAGAGCCTTTTGTAAAGTGAATATCGGGATTAAATCCATCTTGGCTAGCCATGTCATACAATCGAAGAACTTGGTGAATGCTCTTGACTGTCACAATATTTGTAGTTGAGTATTCCTGTTTGCACATCATGTTTGCACAGCACAAACAAGGAGACATGAGAGCATGATTTCGCTTTAATAGCGGCCTCCTTGAACACAACCTCCAGCTCTACTTGGATGAGCTCTGCCTGGAGTTCCATGATTCAATTCATGCACCTTTTTCTGCAGTTCACTTGAAATGAAGCAAAGATTGCATCATTCAGCTAGCAAGAAGTACTTGCTCTTGTGAGCTGGTAGGTTCTTCTTTAGTAGTTGCACTAAAATTGAGGAACATTAAGGTTGGCTATCCGGCTCATGTAAGGTCCAACTATAATTGTCTTATCCTTTTGTGTCGTTCCACTAAAATAAAGTGCCATTGTGGTGACAGTGATGGCTCCAGCTTGCAAAGGCTAATAAAATGTTGCACGAGATTACCAGTAGTACTTGACGGAGATTTTGGAAACTCCAATCACCATTTTGTGTAGTTCCACCAAAATTGAGAGATGTTGCCCACGTGACATTTTAGTTGAACTGCACAAGACACTCATTCCAAAAAAAGTGTTTTGTGCAGTTCACCAAAAGGTCACAACAACAACAAGGTGAAATGGATATCCCTATCTGCACAAGAAGATAGAAAGTAAACAGTTGCTGGTCAATAAGAATATACGAAACATATACAAAATGAAAAGAAGCATCTTAATTATGTTCATGGCAATCACGCAAGGACAGTAGAAATTTTAAAATGTCAGCAATGCTTCATGTTACCAGAAGCATTACGATCAACAATGAGATTCCTCAAATATGGGATTACTTTAATGGTGGCATTGCTTGTTTACCAGACACAGTAAATCAACAGTAGCTAAAGAGTTGGTTTAAGGGCATGGGACCATGGGGACACCAGGACACTTAGCAGCGTAAAGGATCAACTTACTTATCATACTGGGGAAAGCAGCAGGAGTGCCATTATACTATGTGAGGGCAGCAAATCTAATCCTAGAGACCTTGTACTATGTGAGGGCAGCAAATCTAATCCTAGAGATATTTTACTATGTGAGGGCAGCAAATCTAATCCTGGAGACCTTTTACTATGTGAGGGCAGCAAATCTAATCCCGAGACCTTTTACTATGTGAGGGCAGCAAATCTAATCCTGGAGACCTTTTACTATGTGATGGTAGCAAATCTAATCCTGGACATACTCTGTTGACTTGTCCACCAGCCGCCACTTTCTATCCTTTTTTCAACCAATAATAGATCTGTTCCTTATCCAGTTTGTACTGTGTTTTCCCATTATTTCCTTTTCAACCAAGAGACCGGTTGGGTATCCGGTCTCTACTACTTTCACCATATTATTTCCTCTTTGAATCAAGTCCTAAATTCATGCTACAACTTTCCCCCCTTTCTTCGTTGTTTGAACAAAGCCCTAGATTCGAATGCATGAAGTAGCTTTACCTCTAATAATACTAAAAATTTAGGTGGCTTTGGAACAGCTGATGGGAGTAGAAAAAGATGCACATGCAGACACATGGGGAGCTGGGGCAGTAGAGCAAGGCCGCTTTCGAAGAACTTATACCTGAGGGTCGTCGGGATGTCGGCGGCGGCAGGTCGGATCTACGACAATACGATAGGGAGGAAGAAGGGTCGGAGGACCTCCCAAGCCGGCCATGTGTCGGAGAGAACGGCACGGGCAGAGGATCAGACCCCTCCGGCAGCTGTGGGTTTCCTCCCTCGGCGGCGATGACTGCATGAACGATGCACCTTTTAGTCCTCTACACACATCGGCCGAAGGGATCCGGATGGATCTGTGACCAGCGGTGAGCAGAGAGAAAATGTCGCTACCACTGTCTTGTTTATATCTGGAGAGGATAAGAGAATGAAGAGAGCAACCCTAGTAAAGCAAGCGCTCAGGCCCCTGCATCCATATATAGTGGAGTGATTATCTTTTTTCTCTCCACAACAAGCGTTTCAATTTGTGTACGTGGCATTAAAGAAAAGAAACTCTCTATTTAAGGTGACTACTGTACGACTCCTACTTACTACTAGTAGTACTACAATATTGTTCACTTGTGCTCCCCGCCCCTCCATTCATTAAACAACCCCACGGGTGAATAAACATATAGTAAGTACTGTATTTATATAGAACGAACAAGCTCAAACTATTTTCGCGTAGTTAAAAGTTGAGGGCGGGGCTTTTCCCGGGCAGTACGCGTGGCAGTTTTCGGGTAGGGCCAGAAGACTATTTTAATTTTTTAAAAAAACTTCGAGACGGCCACATAGCATGGAGTCGACCCCAACGATTTTAAGCTTACAGGCACGGTACACGCTATCCTAGACAACTCTACACATGAAACTGCCACACGAGCGTCCGGGCTGCGCTTGGCTTTTCGCCTCTTCGGGAAGTCGAACAATGATGGAATACTACTGCACTGGAGGAGTACTACAGTACGCTTCTGGCCATCTGACACCGATTGAACTGCTACATGTCCACCACGTGCGGGAGGGAGAGCGTGTAGCGAAAGCTTCTCCTAGTCTTGCCAGCCAACACGCTCATGGGCGAGGGAGGGACGCTCCTGCCTTTACGTGAATGACAGGTGGGCCCTATAGGTGTGTGGCCAACCTGTCATACAGCCAAAGGCAGATGCAGTTAAGTCCGCGAGGGAGAGGATAATCAAACTTCTCGTTGATGTACGAGTTGACGCGACACATCAAAGCACTGCACTCGATATATTTCAATAATTTGTGTGTGTGACTCCCAGATGCAGAGGCCGGGGGTCATCATCCTCCTTTTCGAGAAAAACAGACGCGCGTGTGAGAGGACGAGTGCGTGTGTGCACCTCTTCTCTTCCTGTATAATGTACTACTAAACTCAGAGTACAAGTTTTTGTGGGTGGCACGATGGTGCGTGCGAGAAGTCTCGAGAGATAGGTTTAATGCATTAATTGCAATGCATGCATGCATAAAGTACATGCATTGGTCAATTTTCTCTTAATACTTGCATGCAATGATTTAATGCACCTTGGAATCTGAACATGTGTTTGGGAACAACCAAATTGAGCCTTATAAAATGGAAAAACTAAAATTTTGAGATAAGCCCTATAAAACCGGAAAGGAGGGAGTAGAAAAAGAAGTACTCCATTTGGGAATAGTGCCGCACTCCGAAACTAGAACCGTCAATAAATTTTGAGCTTGCGTCTCGTCACATTCCAAATTACTCCACGCTAATCCCTCTGTCTAGGTGTGTAAGTCACCTTATGAAAACCAAATAATCCCAAAACACTTAGGCACCGTACATTAACTCCCTTCTCAGTTTTTTGTTTTGTGGCATATCAACCAATAAGATATGTGGGCTGTGCATGCTTTCAATGACTTGAGACTACCAAACATAACATGCAGTGGTTAGTTCATTGCATGGAATGCTATTAATAAGCAAAAAGACATTAAGTTTTCTCGTTTTCCTCTCCGCCTTGGCCGCGATGCACAACGTAAGATGACTTACACACCTAGACGGAGGAAGTATATTGAATTGCAAACCTGTTCACACCGATCACAACCTAAACGGTTTCCCACTTAGGAGCATATTAGTACTCGGTTATAAATACTAGTATGCCAAGATGACTGCACATTCCTCCTCAACTCCTCATCCACAAAAACAAACAAGTCATTCAGCATCCTTCCCTTGCGTCTGCCATGGCCAGCGTGAGTTCTGGGTTGAGAGATTGCCACCAGGGAGAGGCGAGCATGGAAGCGAAAGCACGAGAGATGTCCCGCCTTGCTGCGAGAGCAGACGACATGTCCGGCCGCGCGGAAGTAGCAGCATGTTGGGAACGTAGCAGAAATTCAAAATTTTCCTACGTGTCACCAAGATCTATCTATGGAGAGACCAGCAACGAGGGGAAGGAGAATGCATCTACATACCCTTGTAGATCGCTACGCGGAAGCGTTCAAGTGAACTGGGTTGATGGAGTCATACTCGTCGTGATCCAAATCACCGATGATCCTAGTGCCGAACGGACGACACCTCCGTGTTCAACACACGTACAGCCCGGTGACGTCTCCTACGCCTTGATCCAGCAAGGGGAGAAGGAGAGGTTGGGGAAGACTCCATCCAACAGCAGCAAGACGGCGTGGTGGTGGTGGAGGAGCGTGATACTCTAGCAGGGCTTCGCCAAGCACCGCAAGAGACGAGGAGGGAGAGGGGTACGACTGCGCCAAGAAGGAGAGGAACTCTTGTGTCTTGGGCAGCCCAAACCTCAAGTATATATAGGGGGAGGGGAGGGGCTGCGCCCCCACCTAGGGTTCCCTCCCTAGGGGTGGTGGCAGCCCCCAGATCCCATCTGGGTGGCGGCCAGGTGGAGGGGGAGAGGGAGGCGCACCAGGCATGGGCCCTAAGGCCCATCTGCCCTTAGGGTTTGCCCCTTTCCTCCCCTTAGGCGCCTTGGGCCCTTGTGGGGGGGCGCACCAGCCCACCTGGGGCTGGTCCCTCCCACACTTGGCCCATGAAGCCCTCCGGGGCTTGTGGCCCCACTTGGTGGACCCCCGGGACCCTCCTGATGGTCCCGGTACGTTACCGATAAACCCCAAAACTTTTTCGGTGACCAAAACAGGACTTCCCATATATAAATCTTTACCTCCGGACCATTCCGGAACTCCTCGTGATGTCCGGGGTCTCATCCGGGACTCCGAACAACATTCGGTAACCATGTATATCTATGCCTTATAACCCTAGCGTCATCGAACCTTAAGGCATTGTTTGGATAAGGGGAACATACAGATCGGGATCTCCATAAGCCAGAAAAACGGCCTAACCGTACAAAATCTTGTTTGGCTCCTCCAACTAACCCATGCATATAGGAAACTCGTTTCACAAAGGCCCAGAATTCCAGGTTTGTGGGAAAATGAGTATTAGTCGTTTTTCCACAAACGCGATTAACAAATACAGATCGCAACTGTCCATCTCCGCCTCCGCCCTTTCCTGAACAACTGCATTGGCGCCAATTTTTCTTTCTGCGACTCACCTCCCGCCTTTTTCCATTGCCTATATAACAGGATTTTGTTGGCTGCAGGGTGCGTTCTCCACACAGATCGCACAGGCTGGATGCGATCCCCGGCCACAGGCATTGGATGGAATACATCGCCTTTGGATCTGAACTTGGCCATCTTCAATAGGACTGCACACCTCCATTGACCTCTTGTTATCATCATCATCTTCCGGTCTTCAATCAGGATTCATGGCTTCACCCATCCTACACGGTAAGATAAACCATCTAGAGTTACAAAATTCTGCAGTACGAATTGTTTTTGTAAATACGTTCATGCTACTGTTCATTGAATTAATTCTATTGGCAGCGAACCCTATTTTCCATACAACCCCTAATAATTTTATTTAGTCAATTCCTAGATTATACAAGATCCAATAACCTGGTAATTCCTAAATATGAATTTATGGTACATACGAGAATCAGGGTGCTCTACATACATATTAAAATAATCCAACACCAAACCACAATAATATTGTCAATCAGTATATATATCCAAGTGCAGTAGTTAGTTTTTCATGAGAAGGATGCAGTTTAAATCATAGTATAAGGATAATTTTGCATAAGTATCAATCATATCTATCCATATTATATAGTGTATGGTAAGAGCTATGAAGTAAGCAAATGAAGATCAGAGTACCTTGTGATGTCCAATGTGAAGTTGCAGCAATAAGTGGGGAAACCTAGCCCAGCTTTATAGTAAATGAACTTCATGCTTGAGATCTTGGCTGCAACCCAGCAAAGTAACTGGTCAGGGAACATCCCATTAGGCGAACATGCGACAAAAATTGAAGTGTCCAGTCACACTTTAAACAAAAGATTAGTTCACTCCTAGACTCCCATTTGTGTACAACGACCACAGGATTACCCCTCAAAAGATCGAAATATTAGTGGCATGCTCATTTTCTTCCACTTCGTAGATTTATCGTAATGAACAAAATGACTCATCTTGCATTATTTCTTCTTGTATCTCCCTGTAGAAAAATATGGATGATGAGAAGGACAAAATAATTAGGAAGGAAAACACAGATAAAGCTAAGCGCCATGTATGGAAATCTTCAGAGGACAAAATACTACTCAATATATTGAAAGATCAAAGTCTACAGGGAGGGAAAGAAGGAACAGGTTACACAAAGAAAGCATGGCGTGATATCTTAGGACAGTTCAACGATTCAAGGGTAGAGAAACTTGAATTACAACAACTGAAAAATCGTCATAAGTACTACAGGAGTTGCTACAGTACCATGGACAGACTTCTAAAACTCACGGGATTTGGTTGGGACGATGATGATAAAATGATAAAAGCTTCAGAAGAAATTTGGGAAGAACTAATTAAGGTAAGGAATTGCGAGTAGAATCCATATGAAGTTCTCATATCATAGTATTAACCAAAAACTAAACAACTTGCAGAAGGATAAGTCACTACAGGAATATCGAGATAAGGTGTGGCCTAGTTGGGTAGATCTTCAAGCCATATGTGCTACTTCAACAGCATCTGGAGCTGGTGCTGTATCTAGCAAAGGAAAAGATGCTGCATGTACAAGCAAATCTTCACAGATTGATCTCAATATGGATGTTGAAGTTCATGAGATTGATTCTGATGAAAACAATACTTCCCCTGGTGTCTTCATGAAGAAGTCAACTACCATTGAGCAAGAAAAAAAGAAGTCCACTGGAAGTGGATCAAAAGAAACTGGAAGAGGGCAAAAACGGACAGCCGACGATGCCATATCAGCAATTGACCGCCTTGCAGATGCATCACTTAGCATTGCTGAAGCGAAGAAAACAGTAGCACAACAAAATGAAGCTTACTCGGTTAAATCATGTATGGCAATATTAAATAGTATGAGTAATCTAGATCCCAAAGAGAAACTAAAAGCGGTCAAGGCATTTACAGATGGTGATAAACGGGCCATATTCATTGAGATGGATGATGAGACGCGTAAGCTTTGGATTCTTGATCCTTAGAATTTTTGTAATACACCATTGACCATAGTATTTTATTTCAGTCGTTGTCGTAGATTCAGAAAACAATTTCCATTATGTTTTATCAGCTTGTGTGAAATAATGAACATTCTTTTTCAATTTTATATTGTTCATTTGATGGTTCAGCACTGATATATTTAACAAATATCCTGAGATGATATCAATAGTGTATATTGTGCAGGGAACTATGAACAGCTTGGATGTGCCAGATGATGAACTTTCTGACTCTGAGCAAGTGCTTATTAACAACATTTCTGCAGTGTCCTTGTTTCGTGATGTGTTGTTTACAAGGTTATTCAAAACAACTCGTAACACGTCTATATTAACTGGTGCTCAGAAAACAATAGAGCTGTTAGAGGGACATCCAGTTAGATTTTATGAACTAATTCGTCTTGAGAAGCACACATTCTTCTTGTTGCGGGATGCTTTGTGCGAGAGAAAGTTACTTAAGGATACAAATCGAATGACAGTGGATGAACAACTACTCATGTTTTTACATACAATTGGTCACAATGTTAGAAACCGTGTCATGCAAGATAGATATCAGCATTCTGGCGAACCAATCAGCCGACACTTCAACAAAGTTTTAGACGCCATAAATGGTTTGCGTGATGTTTGCATAACAGATCCAAGCAATCAAGTCCCATCCAAAATATTGGGTGATGCAAGGTTCTACCCATATTTCAAGGTATAATTTCTATTTGAAGAATATACTCCTTTTACATATGATTTTCATAAGTACAATGTCCACAACATGTGAACATCCTTATTTGACTAAAAAAAATCCCACCAGAACTGCCTAGGAGCAATTGACGGGACACACATTGAGGCGAAAATCAGGCTTGATAAGCAAACTCCTTATAGAAATAGGCATGGTTGTCCGTCTCAAAATGTAATGGCAGCAGTGTCATTTGACATGACATTCTCTTATGTCGCTGCTGGATGGGAGGGTTCTGCATCGGATCAAGCTGTTCTAAGATGGGCTGTTACTAGTGGGGGTTTGGTTGTTCCTGAAGGTAAAATTATAAATATATTAATTATTTGTGTATCTATAATATAAATAAAAATTCTGACTGTGCTATGAAACCTCATGTGTAGGCAAATTTTATCTTGTTGATTCAGGCTATGAAAATACTCCAAAATTTATTGCCCCATATCGCGGAGATCGCTATCATATTGCTTCTTTTCGTGGATGTAATCGGAGATATACTGGTGAGAAGGATTTGTTCAACCATGTGCATGCACAGCTGCGGAACATTGTGGAACGAACCTTTGGTGTTCTGAAAGCTCGTTTTCCAATTCTAAGTAGGAAAGGAGGAATTCCTTATCCATATAGAACCCAAGTTAAAATTGTTATGGCTTGTTGCATCATCCACAACTTCATAAGGAAGGTTAATGAGCCTGATGAGTTGTTTGAGCTTTATGAGCATGGGGAAACACAAGAAAATGTTAACTATGGTGATCAACAAGTTCGTGGGCAAGCAAGAGAAGATGATCGAGTTGCTGGTGAGAGAGTTCGTGCTGGCATCGCTCAACAATTGTGGACTAATCATCAACGACGTGTGAACCGACAACAACAAGATGATTAAACGCCGTAATATTTGATTTCCATCTTTAATTAGAGATGTATTTGAATAATTATTGTTAGAACTTTAAATTTCTTTATATGTTCATGAACTCCCCATTCTTTTATAGGCTTATGAACTCTCTCTCTCCCTCTCTCTATTTACGGCTACATGATGAAATGTTATTTTTCACCAATCTATTCAGCAAATGAAGCAACAAATAAACTACTTCGTTCAAATGGGTGTGTTCTTATGTAAAGCTTGACAGCTTTCAGTGCTACAAACGCACCAGATTCTACCTACGCACCAGATTCTACAATGTACCAAGTGCAAAGCTTGACAGCTTTCAGTGCTACAAACGCACCTGAAACTTCTTGTTTTTAGAAAGACCATGAACCTTGCCAGTTCTAACTTTGCTTTCTACAGTAGCACTCTCCTCCAAAGTTCCATTATACAAATTCCAGTATATGTAGCTAATTGTTAAGGCCTGTTACTTATGAAGTATTTTTCTGTCGGCAAGTGCATGATACAGACCATGAAAGAAAGATAATTATAGCTCCTCTCTGCAAGTGCATGGTAGACCATGTTAACTACAGAGTTTGCAAAAAGAAAAATCAAACATAGCTGCTCCTCTGAATCGCCATCCTCGAGCTTGTCCTCTGCATCCGCTGTTACTCATGGTCATGCTAGTCAGGGAGCGGGGGCTACAGCTGCCTGCTGCCGCCGGCGCCCCACAGATCTAGTGGTAAAACGGGCTGGTTATAGTGCAGCCTGCACCGCCGGCATTCTAGGGAGCCAGGCATGTGCGTTGAGCTGAAGCAGCACTGCTCGACGGATAGAGCTGGCTGACGGCCGACGAAGCACAGTAGGCCTTAGCGACCTAGCCGTCCAGGGGAGGGGAGGCGGGCAGCGGCGTCGGGGAGTCCAGCAGCAACCGGCGTGGCCGGAGGCGCGCACTAGCCGGCGTCCTTGCGAGGATTCATCCACGGCCGAGAGCAGGGGAGTACCGGTGTCAGCGAGCGGAGGAGGAATCAGAGGGGACCAGCAGGACGATAGACTTGGAAGACGCCATTGTGGCTGATTTGGGGAAAGTGAGAGTGAGTCACGGGAGGAGAAAAGGAGGGTATCCAAACAAGGTACATGACCGACCAATTTTTCTGTTTTCCTATCCAAACATAACTTTCTATAAACTCGTTATTTACAAAACGTAACGTAAAACGGGGTTTCCTAAAAATCAGCTAAAAACTCGTTTTCTATAATCCTAACGCTAATCACCGCTATCCAAACAACACCTAAGTGTGTAGACCCTACGGGTTCGGGAACCATGCAGACATGACCGAGATAACTCTCCAGTTAATAACCAACAGCGGGATCTAGATACCCATGTTGGCTCCCACATGTTCCACGGTGATCTCATCGGATGAACCACGATGTCAAGGACTTAATCAATCCCGTATACAATTCCCTTTGTCTAGCGGTACGATACTTGCCCGAGATTCGATCGTCGGTATCCCGATACCTTGTTCAATCTCGTTACCGGCAAGTCTCTTTACTCGTTCCGTAACACATCATCACGTGATCAACTCCTTGATCACATTGTGCACATTATGATGATGTCCTACCGAGTGGGCCCAGAGATACCTCTCCGTTTACACGGAGTGACAAATCCCAGTCTCGATTCGTGCCAACCCAACAGACACTTTCGGAGATACCTGTAGTGTACCTTTATAGCCACCCAGTTACGTTGTGATGTTCGGCACACCCAAAGCACTCCTACGGTATCCAGGAGTTGCACAATCTCATGGTCTAAGGAAAAGATACTTGATATTAGAAAAGCTATAGCATACGAACTACATGATCTTGTGCTAGGCTTAGGATTGGGTCTTGTCCATCACATCATTCTCCTAATGATGTGATCGCGTTATCAATGACATCCAATGTCCATGGTCAGGAAACAGTAACCATCTATTGATCAACGAGCTAGTCAACTAGAGGCTTACTAGGGACATGGTGTTGTCTATGTATCCACACATGTATCTGAGTTTCCTATCAATACAATTCTAGCATGGATAATAAACGATTATCATGAACAAGGAAATATAATAATAACCAATTTATTATTGCCTCTAGGGCATATTTCCAACAGTCTCCCACTTGCACTAGAGTCAATAATCCAGTTCTCATCGATATGTGATTAACACTCAAGGTCACATCCCCATGTGACTAACACCCAAAGAGTTCTGGGTTTGATCATGTTATGCTTGTGAGAGAGGTTTCAGTCAACGGGTATGCAACATTCAGATCCGTATGTACTTCGCAAATTTCCATGTCATCTTGTAGATGCAACTACTACGCTACATTTGGAGCCATTTCAAATAACTGTTCTACTTGGAGCTATTCTAAATTGTTGCTCCATTATACGTATCCGGTATCTCTACTCAGAGCTATCCGGATAGGTGTTAAGCTTGCATCGACGTAACTCTTTACGTCGAACTCTTTATCACCTCCATAACAGAGAAACATATCCTTATTCCTCTAAGGATAATTTAGACCGCTATCTGGTGATCTACTCCTAGATCACCTTTGTACCCTCTTGCCAAATATGTGGCAAGGCACACATCAGGTGTGGTACTCAGCATGGCATATCGTATGGAGCCTATGACAAAAGCATAGGGGACGACCTTCGTCCTTCCTCTTTCTTCTGCCGTGGTCGAGCTTTAAGTCTTAACTTCATACCTTACAACTCAGGCAAGAACTCCTTCTTTGACTGATCCATCTTGAACACCTTCAAGATCATGTCAAGGTATGTGCTCATTTGAAAATACCATTAAGCGTTTTGATCTATCCATATAGATCTTGATGCTGAATGTTCAAGTAGCTTAATCCAGGCTTTCCATTGAAAACACCTTCCAAATAACCCTATATGCTTTCCAGAAATTCTACGTCATTTCTGATCAACAATATGTCAACAACATATACTCATCAGAAATTCTATAGTGCTCCCACTCACTTCTTTGGAAATACAAGTTTCTCATAAACTTTGTATAAACCCAAAATCTTTGATCATCATCAAAGCGTATATTCCAACTCTGAGATGCTTACTCCAGTCCTTAGAAGGATTGTTAGAGCTTTGCATACTTGTTAGCATCCTTCAGGATTGTTAAAAACTTCTGGTTGTATCACATACAACCTTTCCTCAAGAAAATCGTGAGGAAACAATGGTTTTTGACATCCTATCTGCAAGATTTCATAAATAATGCAGTGACTGCTAATATAATTCCAACAGACTCTTAGCATCGCTACGAGTGTGAAAGTCTCACCATAGTCAACTCCTTGAACTTGTCGGGAAACATCTTAACGACAAGTCGAGCTTTCTTAATGGTGACATTTACCATCATTGTCCGTCTTCCTTTCAAAATCCATCTATACTCAACAGCCTTACGACCATCGAGCCGTTCTGCCAAAGTCTACACTTTGTTTTCATACATGGATCCTCTCTCGGATTTTATGGCCTCGAGCCATTTTGGAATGCAGGCCCATCATCGCTTCTCCATAGCTCGTAGGTTCATTGTTGTCTAGCAACATGACTTTCAAGACAGGATTACGTACCACTCTAAAGTAGTACGCATCCTTGTCATCCTACGAGGTTTGGGAGTGACTTGATCCGAAGTCTCATGATCAATATCATAAGCTTCCACTTCAATTGGTGTAGGTGCCACAGGAACAACTCTTTGTGCCCTGCTATACACTAGTTGAAGTGACGGTTCAATAACCTCATCAAGTCTCCACCATCCTCCCACTCAATTCTTTCGAGAGAAACTTTTCCTCGAGAAAGGACCCAATTCTAGAAACAATCCCTTATTGCTTTCGGATCTGAGACAGGAGGTATACCCAACTGTTTTGGCTGTCCTATGAAGATGCATTTATCCGCTTTGGGTTCTAGCTTATCAGCCTGAAACTTTTTCACATAAGCGTTGCAGCCCCAAACTTTTAAGAAATGACAGCTTAGGTTTCTCTAAACCATAGTTCATATGGTGTCATCTCATCGGAATTACGTTGTGCCCTATTTAAGGTGAATGTGGTTGTCTCTAATGCCTAACCCATAAACTATCGTGGTAATTCGATAAGAGACATCATGGTATGCATCATATCCAATAGGGTGCAGTTATGATGTTCGGACACACCATCACACTATGGTGTTCCAGGCTGTATTAGTTGTGAAACAATTTCCACAATGTCTTAATTCTGTGCCAAACTCGTAATTCAGATATTCATCTCTATGATCATATCATAGATCTTTTATCCTCTTGTCACGACGATCTTTCAACTTCACCCTGAAATTACTTGAACCTTTCAATAATTCAGACTCGTGATTCATCAAGTAAATATACTCAACATCTACTCAAATCATCTGTGAAGTAAGAACATAACGATATCCACTACACGCCTCAGCACTCATTGGACTGCACACATCAAAATGTATTACTTCCAACAAGTTGCTTTCTAGTTCCATTTTACTGAAAACGAGGCTTTCAGTCATCTTGCCCATGTGGTATGATTTGCATGTCTCAAGTGATTCAAAATCAAGTGAGTCCAAACGGTCCATTTGCATGGAGTTTCTTCATGCATATACATCAATAGACATGGTTCGCATGTCTCAAACTTTTCAAAAACGAGTGAGCCCAAAGATTCATCAACATGGAGCTTCTTCATGCGTTTTATACCGATATGACTCAAATTGCAGTGCCACATTTGTGTGGTACTATCATTACTATCTTATATCTTTTGGCATGAACATGTGTATCACTATGATCGAGATTCAATAAACCATTCATTTTAGGTGCAAGACCATTGAAGGTATTATTCAAATAAACAGAGTAACCATTATTCTCCTTAAATGAATAACCGTATTGCGATAGACATAATCCAATCATGTCTATGCTCAATGCAAACACCAATCTCGATGGTACAGGGAGCGTGCGATGCTTGATTACATCAAGCTTGGAAAAACTTCCAACACATATCGCCAGCTCACCTTTAGCTAGTCTCCGTTTACTCTGCAACCTTTTATTTTGAGTTTACTAACACTTAGCAACCGAACCGGTATCTAATACCATGGTGCTACTAGGAGTACTAGTAAAGTACACATTAACACAATGTACATCCAATATACTTCTATCGACCTTGCCAGCCTTCTCATCTACCAAGTATCTAGGGTAATTCTGCTCCAGTGGCTGTTCCCCTTATTACAGAAGCACTTGGTCTCGGGTTTGGGTTCAACCTTGGGTTTCTTCACTAGAGCAGCAGCTGAATTGCCGTTTCATGAAGTATCCCTTTTTGCCCTTGCCTTCTTGAAACTAGTGGTTTCACCAACCATCAACAATTGATGCTCCTTCTTGATTTCTACTTTTGTGGTGTCAAACATTGCGAATATCTCAAGGATCATCATATATGTCCCTGATATATTGTATTTCATCACGAAGCTCTAGCAGCTTGGTGGTAATGACTTTGGAGAAACATCACTATCTCATCTGGAAGATCAACTCCCACTCGATTCAAATGATTGTTGTACTCAGACAATCTGAGCACAAGCTCAACAATTGAGCTTTTCTCCCTTAGTTTGCAGGCTAAGAAAATCGTCGGAGGTCTTATACCTCTTGACGTGGGCACGAGCCTGAAATCCCAATTTCAGCCCTCGAAACATCTCATATGTTCCGCGACATTTCAAAAATGTCTTTGGTGCCTCAATTCTAAACCATTTAACATTACCGAACTATCATGTAGTCATCAAAACATGTATGTGAGATGTTCGCAACATCCACATACCACGTTCGAGGTCTAGCACACCGAGCGTTGCATTAAGGACATAAGCCTTCTACTGTCCGCATAATTGCTACTATCAACTTTCAACTATATTTTCTCTAGGAACGTATCTAAAACAGTAGAACTAAAGCGTAAGCTATGACATAGTTTGCAAAGATCTTTTGACTATGTTCAGGATAATTAAGTTCATCTTATGAACTCCCACTCAGATAGACATCCCTCAAGTCATCTAAGTGATTACATGATCCGAGTCAACTAGGCCGTGTCCGATCATCACGTGAGGCGGACTAGTCAACATCGGTGAACATCTTCATGTTGATCGTATCTACCATACGACTCATGCTCGACCTTTCGGTCTCTTGTGTTCCGAGGCCATGTCTGTACATGCTAGGCTCGTCAAGTTAACCTAAGTGTTTCGCATGTGTTCCGAGGCCATGTCTGTACATGCTAGGCTCGTCAACACCCGTTGTATTCGAACGTAAGAATCTATCACACCCGATCATCACGTGGTGCTTCGAAACGACGAACTTTGCAACGATGCATAGTTAGGGAGAACACTTCTCTTGAAATTTTAGTGAGGGATCATCTTATTTAAGCTACCGTCATTCTAAGAAAATAAGATTTATAAACATGATAAACATCACATGCAATCAAATAGTGACATGATATGGCCAATATCATATTGCTCCTTTTGATCTCCATCTTCGGGGCTCCATGATCATCATCGTCACCGGCATGACACCATGATCTCCATCATTGTGTCTCCATGAAGTTGTCTCGCCAACTTATTACTTCTACTACTATGGCTACCGGTTAGCAATAAAGTAAAGTAATTACATGTCGTTGTTTAATGACACTCGGGTCATACAATAAATAAAGACAACTCCTATGGCTCCTGCCGGTTTTCATACTCATCAACATGCAAGTCGTGATTCGTATTACAAGAACATGATCAATCTCATACATCACATATCATTCATCACATTCTTCTTGGCCATATCACATCACATAGCATACCCTGCAAAAACAACTTATACGTCCTCTAATTGTTGTTTGCATGTTTTACGTGGCTGCTATGGGTTTCTAGCAAGAACGTTTCTTACCTACGCAAAAACCACAACGTGATATGCCAATTGCTATTTACCCTTCATAAGGTCCCTTTTCATCGAATCCGATCCGACTAAAGTGGGAGAGACAGACACCCGCTAGCCACCTTATGCAACTAGTGCATGTCAGTCGGTGGAACCAGTCTCACGTAAGAGTACGTGTAAGGTCGGTTCGGGCCGCTTCATCCCACAATGCCGCTGAATCAAGATTGGACTAGTAACGGTAAGCATATTGAACAAAATCAACGCTCACAACTACTTTGTGTTCTACTCGTGCATAGAAACTACGCATAGACCTAGCTCATGATGCCACTGTTAGGGAACGTAGCAGAAATTCAAAATTTTCCTACGTGTCACCAAGATCTATCTATGGAGAGACCAGCAACAAGGGGAAGTAGAGTGCATCTACATACCCTTGTAGATCGCTACACGGAAGCGTTCAAGTGAACGGGGTTGATGTAGTCGTACTCGTCATGATCCAAATCACCGATGATCCTAGTGCCGAACAGACGGCACCTCCGTGTTCAACACACGTACAGCCCGGTGACGTCTCCTACGCCTTGATCCAGCAAGGGGAGAAGGAGAGGTTGGGGAAGACTCCATCCAGCAGCAGCATGACGGCGTGGTGGTGGTGGAGGAGCATGATACTCCAGCAGGGCTTCGCCAAGCACCGCAAGAGACGAGGAAGGAGAGGGGTAGGGCTGCGCCAAGAAGGAGAGGAACTCTTATGTCTTGGGCAGCCCAAAACTCAAGTATATATAGGGGGAGGGGAGGGGCTGCGCCCCCACCTAGGGTTCCCTCCCTAGGGGTGGCGGCAGCCCCCAGATCCCATCTGGGTGGCGGCCAGGTGGAGGGGGAGAGGGAGGTGCACCAGGCATGGGCCCTAAGGCCCAGCTGCCCTTAGGGTTTGCCCCCTTTCCTACCCTTAGGCACCTTGGGCCCTTGTAGGGGGCGCACCAGCCCACCTGGGGCTGGTCCCTCCCACACTTGGCCCATGCAGCCCTCCGGGACTTGTGGCCCCACTTGGTGGACCCCTGGGACCCTCCCGGTGGTCCCGGTACGTTACCGATAAACCCCGAAACTTTTCCGGTGACCAAAACAGGACTTCCCATATATAAATCTTTACCTCCAGACCATTCCGGAACTCCTCGTGACGTCCGGGATCTCATCTGGGACTTCGAATAACATTCGGTAACCATGTATATCTATTCCTTATAACCCTAGCGTCATCGAACCTTAAGTGTGTAGACCCTACGGGTTCGGGAACCATGCAGACATGACCGAGATAACTCTCCGGTCAATAACCAACAGCGGGATCTGGATACCCATGTTGGCTCCCACATGTTCCACGATGATCTCATCGGATGAACCACGATGTCAAGGACTTAATCAATCTCGTATACAATTCCCTTTGTCTAGCGGTATGATACTTGCCCGAGATTCGATCGTCGGTATCCCGATACCTTGTTCAATCTCGTTACCGGCAAGTCTCTTTACTCGTTCCGTAACACATCATCCCGTGATCAACTCCTTGATCACATTGTGCACATTATGATGATGTCCTACCGAGTGGGCCCAGAGATACCTCTCCGTTTACACGGAGTGACAAATCCCAGTCTCGATTCGTGCCAACCCAACAGACACTTTCGGAGATACCTGTAGTGTACCTTTATAGCCACCCAGTTATGTTGTGACGTTTGGCACACCCAAAGCACTCCTACGGTATCCGGGAGTTGCACAATCTCATGGTATAAGGAAATGATACTTGACATTAGAAAAGCTATAGCATACGAACTACATGATCTTGTGCTAGGCTTAGGATTGGGTCTTGTCCATCACATCATTCTCCTAATGATGTGATCCCGTTATCAATGACATCCAATGTCCATGGTCAGGAAACAGTAACCATCTATTGATCAACGAGCTAGTCAACTAGAGGCTTACTAGGGACATGGTGTTGTCTATGTATCCACACAAGTATCTGAGTTTCCTATCAATACAATTCTAGAATGGATAATAAATGATTATCATGAACAAGGAAATATAATAATAACCAATTTATTATTGCCTCTAGGGCATATTTCCAACACAGCACAGAGGTCCCGCTGCGCCGCTGAAGCAGCACGGAAGTCCCGCCGCGCCGCTGAAGCAGCATGGAAGTCCCGCCGCGCCGTTGATGCAGCAGACTGGTCTGGCCGCGCCCCGAAAGTAGCAGAGATCTCCCGCCGCGCCACGAATGCAGCAGAGATGTCCCGCCATGCCGCGACGGCCTGGGAAAATTTCTTGTGGGCAGGCGACGACTGTTACGGGCGCATGCATGTGATCGTCCATAGCCAGATGGATCAGATCTCTGGCTCGGCGAGGTTGCAGGACAACATGATAGCCTCGTTTGAACAGGCTACCGGCGTCATCCGGCAACTAAGGGAGGGCAATGAGAGGCTCCGGGCCAAGCGCGACCTGCTGAGGGAGAAGATCATCCATAGTGCAGACCAGCGGGAGGAGACCAGTGCCTTGTTGAAGAAACTTATGGAAGAGAATGACATGCTCCGCAACGAGCGCCAAAGGCTGGTGGAGGAATCCGTGGATGTTATCAAGCAGCGTCTTGAGGACACAAAAGAGCTCATCGCCTCTCACCACAAAGACTAGTTTTGTAACACCCCGGATATGACTTTCCCAATATGTTTGCCAACTCTTGTCGTTTCCGGCTTTAAGTTATTTTATTTTCTCGGGTTCGGCTTTTTGTCTCCGTGTGTTGTTGTTGTTGTCATGCATCTCATATCATGTCATCATGTGCATTGCATTTGCATACGTGTTCATCTCATGCATTCGAGCATTTTCCCCGTTGTCCGTTTTGCATTCCGGCGCTTCGTTCTCCTCCGGTGGTCATTTCTACCTTTCTTTCGTGTGTTGGGATTAAACATTTCTGGATTGGACCGAGACTTTCCAAGCGGTCTAGGTTTACTACCGATAGACCGCCTGTAAGGTTTCGTACCATTTGGACTTCGTTTGATACTCCAACGGTTAACCGAGGGACCGAAAAGGCCTCGTGTGTGTTGCAGCCCAACACCCCTCCAATTTGTACCAAAACCCACCAAAACCCTCTCCATCATCTAGAGCGTTCGATCACGATCGCGTGGCCAAAAACCGCACCTCATTTGGACTCTCCTAGCTCCCTCCACCTCTATATAAAGACCCCCTCCTCCAAATTCGCGGATCCCCTCTCCTAAACCCTAAAAATCGGATCTCGCCGCCGCCGGACACGTCCGGACGAAGCCGGACACGTCCGATCCGCCCGCCGACCACCAATCCACGAGCGCCACTTGTCCCGGGCGCCCCACACCACCGTCCCGCGCCCGCCAGGCCCGACGGGGCCCGAGGCCGGCCCCCGCGGCCCGCCTCCCGCGCGCTGCCACCCGCGCCCTTTGCCACCTCGCCGTCCTCGCGGAGCTCCGCCACCGGAGCCGCACTGCTACCGCCGCGCCAACGCCGCCCCGCCTCCTCGTCGCCGGCAGCTCCTCGCCGGACGGCGCCGCCGCCCCTCCGCGCGTCTCCATCCGCCTCCTCCGGCCACCGGCGCTGCAGATCCGGCTGGCCCCTTCCATCTCCGGTGGACCTTGCAACAGTAACTCCGGCGAGCTTGCTTCGGAATCCGTGCAGATCTCAGATCCAAAAATAACTCGGTTGACTTTCTCCCGAAACCCTAATCCATATGCCCTTGTTCATCGTGCCGTAACTTCGCATCCGTAGCTCTGTTTCGCGCATATAGCATATCAAAATGTTCGCCTCAGAGAGTACATCATTTCATTCCATTGCATCATTTTCATTTGAGTTCATCTTGATGCCCGAAATGCTGTTAGAAGAGTGCTACTTGAGATAATTGTCAGATCTGCTGCTCCATTTAGATATTTGTCATTTTTGCCGTGATTATTGTGTGCATGATATGCCCATGAGCTCTACATATGTTTTCTTAAGGGTTTTGCCATCTTTCCAGAGGTGCAGCCCATGTATTTTTGTGATGTGTGTGGTGACTAGCACAAGCTTGCAAAGTGAGGCACTTGGTAATGCTGATTTCAGTGACTTAGCATTTCCACTAAGTCCTTGATCTGTTTATCTCATATTGCCATATGTTCATGTTGTTTCCTAGTGACCCGTGCCTCTTTTGAGGATGATCAGTAAGGATGTTTTGTTAATCTTGTAGTGCTCTATCCATCCATGTCTTTGTTTGCAATTATGGAGCACCCTAGCTTGAGTCAATTGAGCTCTACTTTTGCTATTTCGTGAATCTGGGTAGATTGTCTACTTGTTAGCGATTTTGCCGAGGATGTTGTAGTTGAACCGTGCATGCTATGCTATTGCTCTTGCCATGTGTAGCTTGCATTTTGTGTATTATTGATGGGTGTATGCTTAGCTTGTCATGACTTGCTCCGTAGTGAGTGCATCGAGCTCGTAAACATGCCTACTTGATATCTGTTTTCAGCATGCTCCAGTTTTCACTAAGTCCGAGAACTGATTATGTTTTTGCCATGTTCACATGCTTGCAAATGTATTTTCTGATCCCTTTTGGCTCAAGGTCACTAAGGGACTTTTGTTAAGATCTTTGAGTAGCTCCATGACATGCTTTACTTTGCCATGTTCAGGTCCTGTAGCATGTAGTTTTGTTGCTCCAAAGAGTGCTATATGATCTGAAATTCCAGACAAGTGTTAATTTCACTGTCTGAAATCTGTTTGTCATATGCATTTTTGCCATGCTTGTTTGAACCTGTTAATGGATGAATTGGCTGTAGCTCAGTGCTAGACTTTTGTTAAGCATCATGAATGAATCCCTTCCATGTATTTTTATGCCATGTTTGGGTGCTGTAGCATGTTCATCTTGTTGCATTTAGATGGCTATTTGCTGTAAATCGCAGAACGTGGTCATATTTGTATTGCTTGCCATTTCCAAACCGTAACTCCGATTCCGACGTTCTTTATATCGTTTTCAAGCGATTTCATCTCATCTTTCCAGTGGCACACTTGGATTCCCAAGTTGAGGCCAGGTTCATGTGTTCCTTGTCAAATCTTGCATATGCATCCCGCATCGCATCCCGCATAGCATATCATCTTTGCATCATATTGTTTGAGCTTTGCACGTGGTTGATTGTGTTCCGTTTGCTTGTTTGTCTTCTTTGGGTAGAGCCGGGAGACGAGTTCGCTAACGAGGAGCCCGTTGAGTTTGCTTTCGAGGATCCAGTCAACTCTGACAACTTTGCAGGCAAGATGATCATACCCTCGAAATCACTACTATCTTTGCTTTGCTAGATGCTCCCTCTTTTGCTATGCCATGCTACGATGCCTACCACTTGCTTTCAAGCCTCCCAAATTGCCATGTCAAACCTCTAACCCACCATGTCCTAGCAAATCGTTGATTGGCTATGTTACCACTTTGCTCAGCCCCTCTTATAGCGTTGCTAGTTGCAGGTGAAGATTGGAGACCGTTCCTTGTTGGAACATTATTTACTTGTTGGGGTATCATTATATTTATCTTGTTATCTTAATGCATCTATATACTTGGTAAAGGGTGGAAGGCTCGGCCTCTCGCCTAGTGTTTTGTTCCACTCTTGCCGCCCTAGTTTCCATCATATCGGTGTTATGTTCCCGGATTTTGCGTTCCTTACACGGTTGGGTTATAATGGGAACCCCTTGATAGTTCACCTTGATTAAAGCTTTTCCAGCAATGCCCAACCTTGGTTTTACCATTTGCCACCTAGCCTCCTTTTCCCTTGGGTTTCCAGAACCCGAGGGTCATCTTATTTTAAACCCCCCCGGGCCAGTGCTCCTCTGAGTGTTGGTCCACCTCTTTAGCCGCCGGTGGCTACCAGGGGCAACTCTGGGCTGGCCTACCTGAAGTTTGGAGAATCTGAGTGTGCCCTGAGAACGAGATATGTGCAGCTCCTATCGGGATTTGTCGGCACATTCGGGCGGTGTTGCTGGATTAGTTTTAACCTGTCGAAGTGTCTTGAAGAACCGAGATACCGAGTCTGATCGGAACGTCTCGGGAGGAGGTCTATTCCTTCGTTGACCGTGAGAGCTTGTCATGGGCTAAGTTGGGACTCCCCTGCAGGGATTTGAACTTTCGAAAGCCGTGCCCGCGGTTATGGGCAGATGGGAATTTGTTAATGTCTGGTTGTAGATAACTTGAACCTTAACTTAATTAAAATGAATCAACCGTGTGAGTTACTGTGATGGCCTCTTCTCGGCGGAGTCCGGGAAGTGGACACGGTGTTGGAGTTATGCTTGCCGCAGGTTTGCCCCCTTTAGTTAGGCGTTCGCGCTTTGCCTTCTCTTCTCGCTCTCTTTTGCAAACAGGTTAGCCACCACATATGCTAGTCGCTTGCTGCAGCTCCACATATTTTACCTTGCCTTACCTATAAGCTTAAATAGTCTTGATCGCGAGGGTGCGAGATTGCTGAGTCCCTGTGGCTCAAAGATTACTATTACACCAGATGCAGGGCCTGATGATTCCGCTCCAGGTGACGCGCTTGAGCTCAAGTGGGAGTTCGACGAGGACTCTCAACGATACTACGTGTCTTTCCCTGATGATCAGTAGTGGTGCCCAGTTGGGGGTGATCGGGACCGTGTCGCATGTTGGGTTACCTTTTATTTTGGCGCCGTGGTCGGGCCATGAGTGTTTGGATGATGTAATGCTATTTTACGTACTTGATTGACGTGGCGAGTGTAAGCCAACTATGTTATCTCCCCTTTTATTAATTATATTACATGGGATGTTGTGAAGATTGCCTAACTTGCGACATTGCCTTCAATACGATTATGCCTCTAAGTCGTGCCTCGACACGTGGGAGCTATAGTCGCATCGAGGGTGTTACAAGTTGGTAATCAGAGCCTTCCCCGACCTTAGGAGCCCCATTGCTTGATTGTTATTAGCGGCCGAGTTGTGTCTAGAAAAATGTTTTGAGTCATTTAGGAATTATATATCGGAGAGTTTAGGAATTCTTTTTACTTCCCAGTCTCCTCATCGCTCTGGTAAGGCATCCCGACGTAGAGTTTTGACTCTTCTCTTCTCAAATTTCACTAAAAAAAATTTTAGCATCACGCGGGTATCTTGGAATCATTTCGATGGTTTTATGACGAGAATATTGTCTTGGTGCCTCCTGTCAGGGGTTTTGTGGAAGTGTCCCGGGGAGTTGAGCTCTGAGGTGTTGTCGTCATAATTTTATCGTTGCAGTTCTGGAATACCTGAGTTTAGTACGCCGACATCGAAAATCTCTTTTATGCAGTTCGTTGGTGAGATAACCTCGACGCCACCCAGTACTGGGGCGGGATTTCAGGAGTATCGCCATAACTTGTATAACGGATGCTTTTCGAAGGTTGAGGTAGATGGTTTCCGAAGTTTTTCTCGGTTATGTGTTGAAGGATGGATACAGCTGGATGTAGGATTTGCTAGATTTGGGTGAGATATTATGCTTCCCCTGTATCCCCAACACCTGATTGCATAACCGGAAAGGTTTGGGAGTTTCATAGGTGGGAATTCTCGTAGCTCTAGTTCTTCTTCCACGGATATTTGGTTTGAGATTGGGATTTCTTACTGATTATTCGTTCTTGATCCATACCTTGTTGATTTATTTCTCTACCTAAATTCTAAGTGGCTTCTCAATTTATGGATATGTGACCATTTCAAGAGGAATGCATTCGTTCAATTTGTTCGGATGCGAAGACTATATGTTGCAATTTTCATTCTGTTGGATTCAGCTTCATTTATCTGTCTATGTGCTAACGGTGGTCAACCTCTTCAGGATGGCTCCCGCTAAGAGCACCAATCAGAATCAGAATCAAGATCCACCACCACCTCCACCTCCTCTGGAGGCATGGCAAGCTGTGATGGCCGCAACCAATGCAAACACACAGTTGATCATGCAAATTCTCCAAGAGCGCAATCAAGGCAACCAAGGGAACCAAGGCAACAATCAGAATCACTTTGTTACACTCAACCAGTTCCTTGCTAACGGGCCAAAGACTTTCAGCAATTGTGTTGAGGCAACTGATGCTGACGATTGGCTCGTGGATCTGTGCAAGCATTTCGAGTGCAGTAACGTCAGGCCTGAGGACTTCGTCAAGTTTGCTTCCTTCCAACTCAAAGATTAAGCTGTAGAATGGGTCCAGCAGTACAAGGACTCCAGAGGTGGACGTGTTATTACCTGGGATGAATTCCGTCAAGATTTCAGAGCTCACCATATTCCCCAGAGCGTGGTTGAAAGCAAGCGTGAGGAATTCCGCAACCTGAAGCAAGGCTCTTTGTCTGTCTATGACTACAACAAGTTGTTTCAGAAGCTCGCCCGCTTTGCCAAGCAGGACGTCCCTGATGAGAAGAGCATGATATACCAGTTCAGGGGTGGTCTCAGAGAAGAAATTCAGTTAGCTCTTGTCCTCTTTGAGCCCTTGAGGTACGATGAGTTCTACAACATGGCATTGAAGCAAGAGGCCGCTCAACTGAGGTGTGATGCTTCCAAGAAGTGAGGCAGAGACACTACTCCTTCTTCCTCTACTCAAGTGGCCAAGCAGCAGAAGTTTTGGCTTCCTCCTCCTCCGTTTCGTCAGTCGTATCAGCAGAAGAGCAAAGGTGGCAGTGGATCTTCCCACCCACCCAACCCTGACTTTCAGAACAAGACTTCGTCTCAAGCTCCAAGATCGAGTGCTCCGTACCATCGTCCGCTTTCAGAGGTCACGTGCAACAAGTGCCAACAGAAGGGTCACTATGCCAACAAGTGTCTCAATCAGAGGCGCCTCCCTCCTCCTCCTCCTGTCAGATCGTCAAGTACAGATGTGGTCAAGCATAACCCCGAGCACGCCAAGGTCAACTTGATGAATGCAGCTCAGGCAGAGGATTCGTCAGATGTCATCATGGGTAACCTTCCTGTTAACGATGTTCCCGCTAAAGTACTTTTTGATACTGGTGCATCGCATTGTTTCATCTCGAAGCCTTTTGCATCTAAGCATGAGTTGACTTCCCAAGTTATGCATAACCCGTTAGCAGTTGTCTCTCCGGGTAAATGTTTGCTCGCTAACCACGAGATTCCGGATATTTCTATCTTGATGGGTGATTTCAAATTTCTGGCTTCTCCAATGGTTCTTGGTAACTCGGATATTGATCTTATTCTCGGGATGGATTGGCTCTCTAAGCACAAGGCTCAGCTTGATTGTGCTGCCAGGCAGATTCAATTGACTCATTCGTCTGAGGATGTAATTGTCTTTGCTGCTCGGGATAATACCCTCCGTCTGTTTTCTCTCAATGAGAAGGGTGAACTCGATGCCATCTCACAAATTCCAGTCGTTTGCGAATATCAAGACGTCTTTCCAGAAGAGCTTCCAGGACTGCCTCCGCACTGGCCAGTTGAATTCATCATCGATCTTGAGCCTGGCACGGAAACAATGTGCAAGCGTCCTTACAAGCTCGGACCTGAAGAGTTGAAGGAGCTGAAGAAGCAACTCGATATTCAAGAGAAAATGGGTCTCATCCGGCCTAGTTCTTCTCCGTGGGGTTGTGGTGTTCTTTTTGTGAAGAAGAAGGATGGAACGGACCGACTTTGTGTTGATTACCGTCCATTGAACAAGAAGACCATCAAGAACAAATACCCAATTCCCAACATCAACGAGCTGTTCGAACAACTCAAAGGTGCCCAAGTATTATCCAAGCTTGATCTCCGTATGGGTTATCATCAGATTCGAATCGTGAGCAAGATATTCCCAAGACGGCTTTCAGGACAAGCTATGGTTCATATGAATACACTGTCATGTCTTTTGGCCTCGTCAACACTCCTCCGACGTTCTCTCGCATGATGAACTTCATCTTCAACGCCTACACCAATGACTTTGTTTTGGTCTATCTCGACGACATTCTGGTTTTCTCGAAGAACAAGGAAGATCATGCCAAGCACTTGCGTTTGGTGCTTGATAAGCTCAGAGAACACAAGTTCTACGCCAAGTTCTCCAAGTGAGAATTTTGGCTCGATGAGGTTCTTTATCTTGGTCATATCATCTCTGCCAAGGGCATTGCGGTGAATCCTGAGAAGGTGTCTGCAATTGTAAATTGGGAACCTCCTCAGAACGTGAAGCAACTCCGTAGCTTCCTCGGTCTCGCAAGCTATTGTCGAAGATTCGTTGAAAACTTTTCTAAGATCGCGAAGCCTCTCTCAAATCTTCTCCAGAAGCACGTCAAGTACGTTTGGTCTCCGGAGTGTGACATTGCTTTCAACACTTTGAAAGAGAAGTTGATCACTGCTCTAGTTCTCACTCCGCCTGATGAATCCAAGCCGTACGAGGTCTTTTGTGATTCCTCTCTCCAAGGTCTTGGCGCAGTGTTGATGCAAGAGAAGAAAGTTGTTGCTTATACCTCTCACCAGTTGAAGCCCAACGAGAAGAACTACCCCACTCATGACCTCGAGTTGGCGGCAGCTATGCATGCTCTTTTGACTTGGAGACATCTCTTATTGGGAAGAAAAGTGGACATCTTCACTAACCACAAGAGTCTCAAGTACATCTTCACTCAGCCTAATCTCAACCTCAGGCAAACTTGATGGGTCGAAATGATTCAAGAGTATAATCCGAGTATCGAGTATACTCCAGGCAAGACCAATGTGATTGCTGATGCATTGAGCAGGAAAGCTCATTGCAACAGCCTGATTCTTAAGCCTTATCAACCCGAGCTTTGTGAAGCTTTCCGCAAACTTAATCTGCAAGTTGTTCCTCAAGGTTTCCTCGCCAACCTTCAAGTCTCTCCTACCTTGGAAGACCAGATTAGCCAAGCCCAGCTTCTTGATGCTATGGTGAAAAAGGTGAAGATTGGGATTGCCAAGAGTCAACCCAAGTACAAGTGCTACCGCCTTGATGACAAGGACACTCTCTTCTTCGAGGATCGTATTGTTGTGCCCAAAGGTGACCTCCGTAAAGTGATCATGAACGAGGCTCACAATTCTCTCCTCTCCATCCACCCTGGGAGTACGAAGATGTATCAGGACCTCAAGCAGGCTTATTGGTGGACTCGAATGAAGCGCGAGATCGCTCAGTTCGTGAATGAATGTGATGTCTGCAGAAGAGTGAAGGCAGAACACCAAAGGCCAGCTGGTCTCCTCCAACCTCTTGCTATTCCAGAATGGAAGTTTGACCACATTGAAATGGGCTTCGTGAATGGGTTTCCAAAGTCCAAGCGTGGCAATGATGCTATATTCGTTGTCATCGACAAACTCACAAAAGTGGCTCACTTTCTGCCTATCAAAGAGTCTATCACTGCAGCTCAATTGGCGGAACTCTATACCTCTCAGATTGTCTCTCTGCACGGTATTCCACAAGTGATCTCTTCAGACCGTGGCAACATCTTTACCTCCAAGTTTTGGGATTCTTTTCAGAAGGCTATGGGCACCAACATCCGCTTCAGCACAACTTTCCATCCTCAAACTAGCGGTCAAGTCGAGCGTGTCAACCAGATTCTTGAAGATATGCTCAGGGCTTGTGTGATCTCCTTCGGCATGAAGTGGGAGGATTGTCTTCCATATGCTGAATTCTCCTACAACAACAGTTTTCAAGCAAGTTCGGGCAAGGCCCCATTTGAAATTCTGTATGGCAGGAAGTGCCGTACCCCTCTCAACTGGTCCAAAACTGGTGAACGTCAGCTTTTGGGAAATGACTTAATCACAGAGGTAGAGTAAATGTGTAAAGTCATTCGAGATAACCTCAAAGCAGCCCAATCCCGCCAGAAGAGCTACTATGATAGTAAGCACCGTGATTTGGCTTTCGAGATCGGAGATCATGTTTACCTCCGCGTCTCTCCTATGAAAGGCACTCGTTGCTTCGGTATCAAAGGGAAGCTTGCCCCTAGATACGTGGGACCTTTCAAGATTGTCAGCAAGAGAGGCGATCTCGCCTATCAACTCGAGCTTCCTTCAAAATTTGCAAATGTTCATGACGAGTTCCATGTCTCTCAGCAAAGTGCTTCAAGACTCCTGACCGCACTATCAACTTCGAGGACATTGAGCTCCAATAAGATCTCTCCTATCGTGAGCACCCCGTTGCTATTCTCGAAGAGACTGAACGCAAGACTCACAACAAGTCAATCAAATTCCTCAAAGTCAAGTGGTCACACCATTCCGACCATGAAGCTACCTGGGAACGCGAGGATCACCTCCGTTCTGAGTACCCGGCGTTCTTTCAGTCCTAGATCTCGGGACGAGATCCTTTCGTAGTGGTGGAGTGTTGTAACACCCCGGATATGACTTTCCCAATATGTTTTCCAACTCTTGTCGTTTCCGGCTTTAAGTTATTTTATTTTCTCGGGTTCGGGTTTTTGTCTCCGTGTGTTGTTGTCGTTGTCATGCATCTCATATCATGTCATCATGTGCATTGCATTTGCATACGTGTTCATCTCATGCATTCGAGCATTTTCCCCGTTGTCTGTTTTACATTCTGGCGCTTCGTTCTCCTCCGGTGGTCATTTCTACCTTTCTTTCGTGTGTGGGGATTAAACATTTCCGGATTGGACCGAGACTTTCCAAGCGGTCTTGGTTTACTACCGGTAGACCGCCTGTCAAGTTTCGTACCATTTGGACTTCGTTTGATACTCCAACGGTTAACCGAGGGACCGAAAAGGCCTCGTGTGTGTTGAAGCCCAACACCCCTCCAATTTGGACCAAAACCCACCAAAACCCTCTCCATCATCTAGAGCGTTCAATCACGATCGCGTGGCCGAAAACCGCACCTCATTTGGACTCTCCTAGCTCCCTCCACCTCTATATAAAGACCCCCTCCAAATTCGCGGATCCCCTCTCCTAAACCCTAAAAATCGGATCTCGTCGCCGCCGGACACGTCCGGACGAAGCCGGACACATCCGATCCGCCCGCCACCGACCAATCCACGAGCGCCACCTGTCCCGGGTGCCCCACATCACCGTCCCGCGCCCGCCAGGCCCGCCGGGGCCCGAGGCCGGCCCCCGCAGCCCGCCTCCCGCGCGCCGCCACCCGCACCCTTCGCCACCTCGCCGCCCTCGCGGAGCTCCGCCACCGGAGCCGCACCGCCGCCGCCGCGCCGACGCCGCCCCGCCTCCTCGTCACCGGCAGCTCCTCGCCGGACGGCGCCGCCGCCCCTCCGCGCGTCTCCATCCGCCTCCTCCGGCCACCGGCGCTGCAGATCCGGCCGGCCCCTTCCATCTCCGGCGGACCTTGCAACAGTAACTCCGGCGAGCTTGCTTCGGAATCCATGCAGATCTCAGATCCAAAAATAACTCGGTTGACTTTCTGCCGAAACCCTAATCCATATGCCATTGTTCATCGTGTCGTAACTTTGCATTCGTAGCTCCGTTTCGCGCATATAGCATATCAAAATGTTCGTCTCAGAGAGTACATCATTTTATTCCATTGCATCATTTTCATTTGAGTTAATTGTCAGATCTGCTGCTCCATTTAGATATTTGTCATTTTTGCCATGATTATTGTGTGCATGATATGCCCATGAGCTCTACATATGTTTTGTTAAGGGTTTTGCCATCTTTCCAGAGGTGCAGCCCATGTATTTTTGTGATGTGTGTGGTGACTAGCACAAGCTTGCAAAGTGAGGCACTTGGTAATGCTGATTTCAGGGACTTAGCATTTCCACTAAGTCCTTGATCTGTTTATCTCATATTGCCATATGTTCATGTTGTTTCCTAGTGACCCGTGCCTCTTTTGAGGATGATCAGTAAGGATGTTTTGTTAATCTTGTAGTGCTCTATCCATCCATGTCTTTGTTTGCAATTATGGAGCACCCTAGCTTGAGTCAATCGAGCTCTACTTTTGCTATTTCGTGAATCTGGGCAGTTTGTCTACTTGTTAGCGATTTTGCCGAGGATGTTGTAGTTGAACCGTGCATGCTATGCTATTGCTCTTGCCATGTGTAGCTTGCATTTTGTGTATTATTGATGGGTGTATGCTTAGCTTGTCATGACTTGCTCCGTAGTGAGTGCATCGAGCTCGTAAACATGCCTACTTGATATCTGTTTTCAGCATGCTCCAGTTTTCACTAAGTCTGAGAACTGATTATGTTTTTGCCATGTTCACATGCTTGCAAATGTATTTTCTGATCCCTTTTGGCTCAAGGTCACTAAGGGACTTTTGTTAAGATCTTTGAGTAGCTCCATGACATGCTTTACTTTGCCATGTTCAGGTCCTGTAGCATGTAGTTTTGTTGCTCCAAAGAGTGCTATATGATCTGAAATTCCAGACAAGTGTTAATTTCACTGTCTGAAATCTGTTTGTCATATGCATTTTTGCCATGCTTGTTTGAACCTGTTAATGGATGAATTGGCTGTAGCTCAGTGCTAGACTTTTGTTAAGCATCATGAATGAATCCCTTCCATGTATTTTTATGCCATGTTTTGGTGCTGTAGCATGTTCATCTTGTTGCATTTAGATGGCTACTTGCTGTAAATCGCAGAACATGGTCATATTTGTATTGCTTGCCATTTCCAAACTGTAACTCCGATTCCGGAGTTCTTTAGATCGTTTTCAAGCGATTTCATCTCATATTTCCAGTGGCACACTTTGATTCCCAAGTTGAGGCCAGGTTCATGTGTTCCTTGTCAAATCTTGCATATGCATCCCGCATCGCATCCCGCATAGCATATCATCTTTGCATCATATTGTTTGAGCTTTGCACGTGGTTGATTGTGTTCCGTTTGCTTGTTTGTCTTCTTTGGGTAGAGCCGGGAGACGAGTTCGCTAACGAGGAGCCCGTTGAGTTTGCTTTCGAGGATCCAGTCAACTCTGACAACTTTGCAGGCAAGATGATCATACCCTCGAAATCACTACTATCTTTGCTTTGCTAGATGCTCGCTCTTTTGCTATGCCATGCTACGATGCCTACCACTTGCTTTCAAGCCTCCCAAATTGCCATGTCAAACCTCTAACCCACCATGTCCTAGCAAACCATTGATTGGCTATGTTACCGCTTTGCTCAGCCCCTCTTATAGCGTTGCTAGTTGCAGGTGAAGATTGGAGACCGTTCCTTGTTGGAACATTATTTACTTGTTGGGATATCATTATATTTATCTTGTTATCTTAATGCATCTATATACTTGGTAAAGGGTGGAAGGCTCGGCCTCTCGCCTAGTGTTTTGTTCCATTCTTGCCGCCCTAGTTTCCGTCATATCGGTGTTATGTTCCCGGATTTTGCGTTCCTTACGCGGTTGGGTTATAATGGGAACCCCTTGATAGTTCGCCTTGATTAAAGCTTTTCCAGCAATGCCCAACCTTGGTTTTACCATTTGCCACCTAGCCTCCTTTTCCCTTGGGTTTCCGGAACCCGAGGGTCATCTTATTTTAAACCCCCCCGGGCTAGTGCTCCTCTGAGTGTTGGTCCACCTCGTCAGCCGCCGGTGGCTACCAGGGGCAACTCTGGGCTGGCCTACTGGAAGTTTGGACAATCTGAGTGTGCCCTGAGAATGAGATATGTGCAGCTCCTATCGGGATTTGTCGGCACATTCGGGCGGTGTTGCTGGATTAGTTTTAACCTGTCGAAGTGTCTTGAAGAACCGAGATACCGAGTCTGATCGGAACATCTCGGGAGGAGGTCTATTCCTTCGTTGACCATGAGAGCTTGTCATGGGCTAAGCTGGGACTCCCTTGCAGAGATTTGAACTTTTGAAAGCCGTGTTAATGTCCGGTTGTAGATAACTTGAACCTTAACTTAATTAAAATGAATCAACAGTGTGAGTTACCGTGATGGCCTCTTCTCAGCGGAGTCTGGGAAGTGGACACGGTGTTGGAGTTATGCTTGCCGCAGGTTTGCCCCTTTTAGTTAGGCGTTCGCGCTTTGCCTTCTCTTCTCGCTCTCTTTTGCGAACAGGTTAGCCACCACATATGCTAGTCGCTTGCTGCAGCTCCACATATTTTACCTTGCCTTACCTATAAGCTTAAATAGTCTTGATCACGAGGGTGAGAGATTGCTGAGTCCCTATGGCTCACAGATTACTATTACACCAGATGCAGGGCCTGATGATTCCGCTCCAGGTGACGCGCTTGAGCTCAAGTGGGAGTTCGACGAGGACTCTCAATGATACTATGTGTATTTCCCTGATGATCAGTAGTGGTGCCCAGTTGGGGGTGATCGGGACCGTGTCGCATGTTGGGTTATCTTTTATTTTGGCGCCGTAGTCGGGCCATGAGTGTTTGGATGATGTAATGCTATTTTATGTACTTGATTGATGTGGCGAGTGTAAGCCAACTATGTTATCTCCCCTTTTATTAATTATATTACATGGGATGTTGTGAAGATTGCCTAACTTGCGACATTGCCTTCAATGCGATTATGCCTCTAAGTCGTGCCTCGACACGTGGGAGCTATAGTCGCATCGAGGGTGTTACAAGTTTCCTGGTTTCTTTTGATGTAATAATCGGTTTAGGATGTGGATTGTGTCATCGGTTGTGAAATGTTGGGTTCTAGCGTGGATGTTTGGCCTTTGTTGGCCTCTTGGGATGTTGCGATTTCAATCTGGTAGCTTTTAGTCCTTCGTGTTAGGCTCGAGTTGTGCTGAACTTCTTGTGAAATGTGGTGGTTTTCAGTAATGAAAATTGGAAGGGGCAAGCCCTTCTTTGATAAAAAAATTTAATCGTCCTTATATATTCATCAGTCTTGCTATAAGTCGCAGTAGATGCTATATAGGTCCGTCGGATCTTACATCAAGATCCGTGCTTTCAGATTTTCTTTTTTCTCTCTTAAATCTCAGTCGACTGAAACATAGCCACGCCATTAAATAGAGGCTCGGGCGCCATTAATGGAGACCTTGGGAGAGAGGTGGACGGCAGATGGAGGTCAAAGGGCTCTCATCCCGATAAGCACGCGCAGGGGTCTGATCGCACGCCTCTCGTACTCAAATAGCTACCCTGCATGGTGCCTCCTAGGTAATAAAAAATGGGGACGCGTGGCGGCACGTAAATGGTACTAGTAAGTAGAACGCCCACGGTTTCAATAATACTTGTGTTTCCGATTGTAACATGACAACACTTGTTCCAAAATGACTTTGTTGATTGTTAATGTGTGCGCCTTCGCAAATCGGACTGCAAATTTACCACAGCTTTTGGTGCCATGTCATGGCACCAAGCCAAGTTTCATTATTTTCATGTGTGTTTTGGATTTACAGGAATTAAAAACTAAGTTTCTCAATGTTTCCAACCCAGCCACGACGCCCAGAATTTTGAATTTCATTCCCATTTCTTGCATGGAACCTAGAAATTTACCCGAGGACACACATGTGATTTTTCAACCAACTTTGGTGCACTGGAACATGTGCTTGTATTTCAAATTTGAATTATGCACACAAAGGTGACACGTTCCCTCCCAGAACCACGAGCCTTCTTGAGAGAAGCTCCGATTTGCAAGAAGCTTATACCAAAATTTGTTCCTATTCGGCCAATTTTTTTACCACGGCATGGTACTACCATGACATGACACCATGCCAAGTTTCATGATTTTAAAACCAAGTTTCTCAATGTTCTCGACCGAGCCACGATGCCCAGATGTTTGAATTTTATTCTCATTTTTTGCATGGGACCTACTCCCTCCTTCCATCTATATAGGGCCTAATGTGTTTTTCAAGACAGCCTTTGACTATTGACAAGATTAATAGCACATGAGATGTATACTATGAAAATTATATTATTGGAAGCTCCTTTGACATACAAATTTGAAGGTATGCTTTGTGTAAGTTGCATGTCATATATTATTGCTCTAACGTTTGGTCAAAGTTAGCCTCGAAAAACGCATTAGGACCTATATAGATGGAAGGAGGGAGTAGAAATTCACCCGAGGACACAAATGTGATTTTTCAACCAACTTTGGTGCACGGGAGCATGTGCTTGTAGTTCAAATTTGAATTATGCACATTAAATGACCAAAAACTCAATTAATGTGTAAATAAGGCCAAACGAAGCCGGAATAATTCCAAAATTTAACAGGGCACTCATGTAGTTCTATGTTGCCTTTGTAAATAAACTCAAGGGGGACAACGTATATCGTTTCGCACTCAAAGGTGGCACGTTCCCTCTCAGAACCACGAGCCTTCTTGAGAGAAGCTTCGGTTTGCAAGAAGCTTATACCAAAATCTGTTCCTATTCGGCCAATTTTTTTACCACAACATGGTAGTACCATGACATGACATCCATGCCAAGTTTCATGATTTTCAGACGTGTTTTGGATTTACAAGAATTTTAAAACCAAGTTTCTCAATGTTCTCGGCCGAGCCACGATGCCCAGATGTTTTAATTTTATTCTCATTTCTTGCATGGGACCTAGAAATTCACCCGAGGACACAAATGTGATTTTTCAACCAACTTTGGTGCACGAGAGCATGTGCTTGTAGTTCAAATTTGACTTATGCACATTAAATGACCAGAAACTCAATTAATGTATAAAAAACGACAAACGAACCCGGAATAATTCCAAAATTTAACAGGGCACTAATGTAGTTCTATGTTGCCTTTGTTAAGAAACTCAAGGGGGGCAGCGTATATCGTTTCACACTCAAAGGTGGCACGTTCCCTCTTAGAACCACGAGCTTCCAAATCGGCCCAATTTTTACCACAACATGTTAGTGCCATGACATGACACCATGCCAAGTTTCATGATTTCCAGGCGAGTTTTGGATTTACATGAATTTAAAATCAAAGTTTCTCGATGTTCTCGGCCGAGTCATGACGCCCAGATGTTTGAATTTCATTCTCATTTCTTCCATGGGACCTAGAAATTCAACCAAGGACACACATGTGATTTTTCAACCCACTTTGGTGCACCGGAGCATGTGCATGCAATTCATATTTAGATTATGCACATTAAAAGTCCAGAAACTCAATTAATGTATAAAAAGGCCAAATGAACCCGAAATAATTCCAAAATTTAACAGGGCACTCATATAGTTCTATGTTGCCTCTGTAAATAAAATCAGGGGGGAGGCAGCGTATATCGTTTCGCACACAAAGGTGACACGTTCCCTCTCGGAACCACGAGGCTTGTTGAGAGAATCTCCGGTTTTGCAAGAGGCTTATACCAAAACTTGTCCCAATTCAGCCAAAAATTATACGTATGAAAACAGGGTTTAGATTATCCCAAACATCTCGCTACCTAGACCAATAATGTACTATGATTTGAATTCAACATAAAATGGATACAAATATTTGAATTGGAGAGCGTATGGTACATGTAGTTCATAGTGAAATATGATTACTGCTATATGTATGTTTTTTGTTATCAAGATAATATTTAAATTATTGTATAACTTGACAACAATCGTATTCAAATAAGGAAAATTGATTCAAATTTAGTCCATATGGTAGACGACAATATATATGTTCACATGGTGGAGTAAAATGTTCATATATGATGGAAGATCAAAATGTACGACTACATCAATTATAAACCGCAAGGTCACCTAACGATATATTCGAATTCAACATAACGTGGATTCAAAAATTGAAATTCGAGATCATGGCATCTGTAATCATATAAAAAGGGACATTACTCTTTCTTTGGTGGGAATTGATTTGTTTTTTGTTGTTGTTGAGGGAAGTGCGAATCGATTTGGTACTGTGCAGGGTAATCTTGTTCTCCCGATTTTTTTACATTTTTCTTGTAGTTTTTTCAATGGCATCTATAGCAATATAGTAAAAGGGGACATGACTCTCTTGTGTCTTGTATGAATTGTTTTTTACACGTTAAGTTTGTTCTGCCGAACAAGGAATCCGCACCTTGTTATCCCGAAATTTTCAAGCTCGAGTATCTTTTGTCTCACCTGCTTTGAAACTCCCGCTTCTTCAACCCGCGCCGCGCCTTGTTATCCCGAAATTTGGACGCGTGCGAGAACTCCCTCCTCATCCGAAATCGCTCCCGCAGCCCAGACACGCGAAATCCCCCTTCTACCCCTCAGCCGGAAATGAAGCTCCACGTCGCGGTGTCAAAACCGGTGGGGGTACGCTGGTAACTTACCCTACATTTCGGACAAGCGCGTCCCTAAGCTTGGCTCCCCCCTCCCCCTTCGCCCCCCATTCGTACACCGAGGCCGCCAAAACTCGTGAAACCCCACGCTCCTCCGTCGGCCTCCCGACCGCCGCCCAGCCAGAGACCCTTCCCCGACTATGTCGTCCACCGCAACAGCTCGCCGTCCCTCATCCACCGCATCGGATGAGGATCCGTTGTTGATCTCGTCGTCTCGCCGGATCAGCCGCCCCGTCCTCCACCTCCAAGGAGCTGCCCCGACGTTCGCGTCATCTATCGCACCACCTCAATCCCCGCAGCGCCGTCTTGACCTGCCCCATCGGAACCGCAACACCCTCACCAATTCCTCCGATGAAGCCGAGGCCAACTCGGCGCCACCAAGGAGGTTCTGCACTCACCGCTGTATGTTATCCTTTATTCAATCTCACGGGGCTGTCGGTGCTCGATACCGAGCAGACATGGCGTGTCTCCATCGACGGCGCCGTCGCCGGCCACATCATCCACGGCGTCTCTCCCCCATGTCGTTGCTTTCTCGACGGTGACTTCCACAATGGCACCAGCTGCAGCTGCTCCAGCTCTCGCTCGTGCCGCGGCTCTGTTCTTGATGTCGGTCACGCTGCTGCACTGCTCCTGCTTTCATTCGTGCTGCTGCTCTGCTCTTGCTCTCGTTTGCGCTGCTGCTGCTGCTGCACGACCTCCGGCAGCTACAGGAGTTGCTGCTTTAGCACTCGCTCGCGGTGCTACTGCACGACTTGCTCTCTGCTAGTGCGTTCCCTGCTCGAGCGTCTGCTGATTTAGATCACTGCTTCTCTGCTACTAGTGCTCGAACACCCTAAACATCTATTGCAATGCTCTGTTACTAGTTCAATCAGTTTTGATAGTAAAATTCAGTTTCGACTATGAAGTTCATTTTCTTCAGTTAAGTTCAAAGTGAACAGTACTTACAGCATCTGTCGGAGCGGCCGTGGCGCGGCTGATGCATTTTACATCTAGCACTTTTTGGTGATGTATTTTACATCATCTATTGCAGATGATATTAGGGTCCCACTTCAGATTAACGTTGTCTGTCTTGTCATGCTTCAGCCTCGTCGCCGTACACCTTAGCGGAGCTGCTCCAACGACGGAACCGTCCATCACAGCGGAGCAGTACCCTCGGCGCCGTTTCCAGAGGCCTCGGATCTTCTTCCCCGCCTCCGACAGTCACACCAGCATCATCACCATCCTCCACGTCCAACCCAATGATGCTGAGGTCCACAAGGCTATGCCAAAGAGGTTGTACACTCGTCGCATCACTTTGTTTCTCCATTCCTCTGTTCTTCCAATTCATGTGAGCCAAACACCCAGGTTGACTGAAATCCTATGTTTCCAAATGCTCTGTTTTGCACGTGCATTCCTATCCTATTCCTGTGTTTTTCCTGTCCCTGCGTTTATAGAATCCTCCAATTCTAAGGAGCCCTTACAGATTTACTTCATTTTCAGATAGGCGTCAAAGAAAACTCTGTGTGTTATGTCCTGCTCCTGCCGTGCCGTCATCCACCCCACCTGAGGTGCACCATCGACAGAAGCGTTCACTGCAGCAGAGATCCCCCCTGCAGACTTCCTTTCGCCGCCTCAGATCATCTTCCCCGTTGCCGGCAGCCACGCCAACTGCATTACCATCATCGACTGAGCAGATGAACCTGAGGACTACACAGTTCCGGAAGAGAGGTCGCAGTCTTTCGTGTTTGCTTACGTTATACATCGGTTATTATTACCTGCTACTTTATCGTTCAATCTTGAGTTTTGAATTGCCCATGGGTCTCATATCGAGCCAGCAACGAATAGTATCTGTCTACTATCTGGTTCATCTGGGGTCTTCTATGTGGTTCATGTTGGGTGGGCAACAAACAATAGATGATCCATTGTCTATCTTTTTAAACTGAAGCTATAATCTACCTGCTATCATTAGTTTTGGATCCATCCACTCGTTTGCTACCATCAGTCTTGATTTTTGCATGCACCCCTTAGGCCTTACAAAATCTAACTATTTTTTTATTATGCATGTCAGATATTGTACACAATCGTACTGAACATGTAGAGAAAAAGAGAAGACCGTTGCGTGCGAATATAATGTCATGCAGACGCCGCTCCATGGTGGGCGAAGTGCCCCCCCTCCTGCATTTCCAGATTGTATTCCAGAGGAAGATAACTGTTCAGATGGAGATTCAGAAGGAGCCGACCACGCCTGTTTACCACCTGAGGTGTTTGCTCTAACCTGGCATGCTGATGTTGGTCATATCATGCATATGGCGCCTTGCATTGCTTACATTATACATCTTATATGTCATCAGCTTAGTTTAGATTTGCTTTGTGTGAATGCCACCTGTTTGGTTTCTATATCATACTCCCACCATTCCTAAATATTTGTCTTTTTAGAGATTTCAACAAGTGACTACATACGGAACAAAATGAGTGAATCTACACTCTAAAATATGTCTATATACATCCGTATGTGGTAGTCCATTTGAAATCTCTAAAAAGACAAATATTTAGGAACGGAGGGAGTATATGGGAATTATGCAATGCCATCTTCTTTAGCCAGGCATCATATACGTGAATCATGCAATGCCATCCTGTTTAGCCAGTCATCGTATATGTGAATTGTATCGTGCCATATTTTTTCCATAATGTATTCCATTTGTCAACAATGTTTATACATTCATCTACTCTTCCTGTGCATCAGCCATTTGAGTCGGTCATGGGAAAATCTGGAGTGAAAACAAGGTCTTCTGAGCAGTCAGTGCTACCTGTCGATGCAGATTTCTTGCTGGTTACAGATAGCTCCTCAGAGGAGGATTCAGAGAGAGATGACCAGTCGTATCCCCCCCCCGAGGTGCATGCTCTAACTTGGCTGGGTTATATTGCTCATATCATGCATATGGTGTCTTGCATTGCCATGCCATCTGCTTAGATTAGACATGCTTTGTGTGAATGCCTCCTGTTTGCTTTCTATATCAGATATGTGAATTATGCAATGCCATGTTTTTCAGCCAGTTATCATATATGTGAATTATGCACCGCCATGGAGCCAGGCATCATATATGTGAATTATCTCATGCCATCTTTTTTTTCATTACGTATTCCATTTGTCGACAATCTGTGTATATTGAACTACTCTTCATGTGTATCAGCCATTTGAGCCGGTTATGGAAAAATCTGGAGTGAAAACAAGGTCTTCAGAGCAGGCAATGGTACCTGTTGAAGCATATATCTCGATGGTTACAGGGAGCTCCTCAGAGGAGGATTCAGAGACAGATGACCAGTCCTATATCCCACCTGAGGTGTATGCTCTAAGTTGCAATGTTTATATTTCTCATATGATGCATATGGTGTCTTGCATTGCTTAGTTTAGACATCATATGCACAATATTGAATTCTATCTGCTTAGTTTAGAGATCATACATGCGAGTGCCAGCTGCTTAGTATATGAATCAATTATGTCAATTATATCATGCCATCCTGTATACTTAGACAACATGTATGTGAATTATTTCATCCCAACCTATTTTAGAAAGACATCATATAGTTTTGTCATGTCATCCTGTTTAGGTACTCATCATATGTTGAATTATGCCATTATATCCTGTTAAGTTATCCATCATATATCTGAAACTGTGTCATGCTATCCTGTTTAGTTAGGCATCATATATGTGAAATTGTGTCATGCTGTCCTGTTTGGTTAGACAACATATATGTGAATTACCACATCTGTCTATCATACAATGTCTGTACGTTCAATTTCTTTTCTTGTTTATCAGCCATTTGAATTGGAGGGGGTGATGGCAGTATCTAAGGGAGCAAAAACCCGTTCTTCACAAAAGACAGTGCTACCCGTCGATGCAGATAGAACCATGGTTGTACTGGCCCACAAACTAGCCCCACCACACATAATCGAGACTCTTCCAGATTGCACACTTACACCGTTGGGCAGAGAACCAGCTACAACCCATCTAACCGCAACCCCAGCGGATAGTAACCCACTTATAGTTGACAAAGCACCATGTCCACCACAGAGTACCCCCACACGAGCAGTTTGTAAAGCTACTGCAGTGCCCAAAGCACGAAGACCACCACAGCTAACCCAAACTCCACGTTTAAAGCAGAAGAGCAACTGTTCTCAGGTCAGATTCCGTAGCTATGGTCCATACTCCTTTGCTGTTGCATCACTGTATTTACTCATACCAACTACTTTCGAATTTGAAGGATCCAATTGAAACTCCAATGGCGCAACAGGTATGTTTTAAACCTATTTCTTTAACTGGATTGCTGTTCTAACTTCTTGCTCTATGTTGATTTCAGTTTAAGTTGTATAAACAGTTATGTTCTCATGTGATGCACATTACAAGTGCTGCCAATGCTGTGTAGTTTCTCACACTTATATTCTGTCTATGCTGCTGTGTCTTAAAAATATATGAGTTGAACTGTGTCTCTATCTTGATTAGGGAACATAAACTAGAATGATATGGACAATACAGTGACCATAGTACATAGATATATGTTTGTTTCATGCTGTTATCCTGTCCACCTTACTACTGAACCGGTTTACCAAAATGAGTTTCGTATACTACAAGCTAAACCTGTGATGTGTCTGCTTGTTTCTCTTGTAGTATGCAAACAGAATATTGGAGAAGAGCACCCCACTATGCAATGGTAGAGAAAGTAATGCAGATAAGGTTCAAGATAGTGAGACAACCCTGTTGGTCTCCAAGAAAGGTGATAAAAACGATCTTGTAGACAGTGAGAAAACCCCACAGTCCTGCGTTGATGTAGTGTTCGAGTTACTGGCCAGTACCGCTGGCACAAGCTCTTCGAACTCGCTGCCTGAATCACTTCGGCTTCTTCAGTCTCAGCTACAAGCTGAAAGGCATCAGTCAGCTGTGCTGCGGCAAGAAGCCGAAGGACTGAGGAAGTCCCTGCAGAATTCAGATGCGTACTTTCTTGTGCAACAGCAAGCGCTGGAGGATTTAAGCGCCAAACAAGAGAAAGTTAATAAGCTTGCTAAGCATCTTGCCAGCATTATGGGTACCCAGGATATTGTTTCTTGAACTCTTCTGAAGTGGTTTCAGTTCTGGACTTGTTTTGCTGCGGCGTTTATATGCTGCTTTGTTCCCTATATTTGCACTGGTGGCGAACTTTGATGCCCAGTGGATGTAATATGTGTAATAGCCGTGATAGCCTAGCATAAGTTGCTTGCTTATTTATTTCCTTGTTGTCTTGTTTATTTGTTTGCTTGTAGTCAGTGCAGTTCTTTTTCCGCGGTTTGCTAGTGGCTGCAATAACCTATTTTTTAAAACTAGGCCACAATAACCATGGGCTAATATTTACTGTAGTGACACTGGGCCTCGGGCCGTAACAGTGGGCTCGGGTAGAAACAGTAGGCCTTCTACGGGCCGTAGAAACAATAGGCCTTCTATGGGCCGTAGAAACAATGGGCCTTCTACGGGCCGTAGAAACAATGGGCCTTCTACGGGCTGTATCATCAATGGGCCTTATACGGGTCGTATGATCGATTGGCCAAACATGGGCCAATAATAGGCCGCATTATGGCCGTAAACGGGCTAGAGTTGGAATCGTCCGTTCATGGGCCGACCATAACGGGCCATCATTAATAGGCCGTATTTGATGACGCTATGAAAACGGCCCAACGTATTAACGGACCACAAACGGGCCGACTGTAACCACGGGCTGAATTTGGCCCACAAGTAAAAAATGACAGTAACGGGCCGTAAGTAAACGAATGCTGGAAATGAGCCCAAGAATAAATGGGCTCTGAGAAGGCCGAAAGATAACATGGGCTGGAAACGGCCCAACGGAATAACGGGCCGTTAATGGGTATAAAGTGATACACTGTTCATTACGGGCCAGTTTCACCACGGGCCGTTAATGGGTGTAAAGTGATACACTGTTCATTACGGGCCAGTTTCACCACGGGCCGTTAATAGGCCAAGAGTTACATAGGGCCTCATATGGGCCGAAAGACGTCATGGGCCATACATGGGCCAGAAGTGAAAACGGGCTGGAATCATATTGGATGGCCCAGATGACGCTACTGGGCCTAATTCAGATAGGGCATAACGGGCCTTGGGTTAGCGGGCTGTAAATGGGCTATATGCGAACATGCTGTTAACAGGCTTTCCATGGGCCGGCCCGCCACCATTTGACCAAGTCAAACGGGCCGGCCTTTTCACAGGAATGGGCCTCTGTTGGGCCGTGCCACGTGTCGACGTATCATAGGCGCCTTCTGTCCAATGAGTGGATGACATCTGTCCCAACGATGAGCCGACACGTGTTTCTTCCAGCCAATGATGATTTTACACATGGAAAATCCCCATTGGTCAGGGCTGTTAACGGGTTATCAGATCCAAAACCCGACCCGATAGCTTAACGGCGTTCTGTTACGGTGGATGCCACGTTTGGGTCACCCTTGACGAAAGCACTTCTGTGACGCGCGATTTATCGTCATGGAAGTGCACACTTCCGTGATGATAATTTTGGTAATGTCATGGAACACTTCTACGACAGCACAGGTATGACTATCTTGATTTTGTCATAAAATCGTCATGGATGTACATGCATGACAAAAAACGCGACCTACTGTGACAAACACGTATCATCACGGAAGTGTATTTTTTTGTAGTGCATGGGCCTTGTGTGAGAGAGAGGAGGGGCCATAGGGCTTGCCGCGCCCCCCCTTGGGAGTCCGAATTGGACAAGGAGGGGGGTGGCGCCCCCTCTTTCCCTCCCTCTCTCCCTCTCCTTCCTTCCCCCTCCCTCCTCCTAGTTGGACTAGGAAAGGGGGAGTCCTACTCCTACTAGGAGGAGTACTCCTCCCCCTCCTTGGCGTGCCCCAAGGCCGGCCGGCCTCCCCCTTGCTCCTTTATATACATGGGCAGGGGCACCCTAGGACACACACGTTGATTGTTTCCAGCCGTGTGTGGTGCCCCCCTCCACCATAATCCACCTCGGTCATATTGTAGTGGTGCTTAGGCGAAGCCCTATTCTGGTAGCATCATCATCACAGTCATCACGCCATCGTGCTGACGAAGCTCTCCCTCGACACTCTACTGGATTGTGAGTTCATGGGACGTCACCGAGCCAAACGTGTGCAGATCGCGGAGGTGTCGTACTTTCAGTACTAGGATCGGTCGATCGTGAAGATGTACGACTACATCAACCGCGTTGTCATAACGCTTCTGCTTACGGTCTACGAGGGTACGTGATAACCCACAAGTATAGGGGATCGCAACAACTTTCGTGGGTAGAGTATTCAACCCAAATTTATTGATTCGACACAAGGGGAGCCAAAGAATATTCTCAAGTATTAGCAGCTGAGTTGTCAATTCAACCACACATGGAAACTTAGTATCTGCAGCAAGGTGTTTAGTAGCAAAGTAATATGATAGTGGTGGTAGCAGCAACAAAAGTAAGGATAGCAAAAGTAATGTTTTTGGTATTTTGTAGTGATTGTAACAGTAGCAGCGGGAAATTAATTAAGCGAGAACCAGTATATGGAAAACTCGTAGGCACCGGATCAGTGATGGATAATTATGCCGGATGCGGTTCATCATGTAACAGTCATAACATAGGGTGACACAGAACTAGCTCCAATTCATCAATGTAATGTAGGCATGTATTCCGTATATAGTCATATGTGCTTATGGAAAAGAACTTGCATGACATCTTTTGTCCTACCCTCCCGTGGCAGCGGGGTCCTATTGGAAACTAAGGGATATTAAGGCCTCCTTTTAATAGAGAACCGGGACAAAGCATTAGCACATAGTGAATACATGAACTCCTCAAACTATGGTCATCACCGGGAGTGGTCCCGATTATTGTCCCTTCGGGGTTGCCGGATCATAACACATAGTAGGTGACTATAGACTTGCAAGATAGGACCAAGAACTCACATATATTCATCAAAACATAATAGGTTCAGATCTGAAATCATGGCACTCGGGCCCTAGTGACAAGCATTAAGCATAGCAAAGTCATAGCAACATCAATCTCAGAACATAATGGATACTAGGGATCAAACCTTAACAAAACTAACTCGATTACATGATAAATTTGATCCAACCCGTCACCATCCAGCAAGCCTACGATGGAATTACTCACGCACGGCGGTGAGCATCATGAAATTGGTGATGGAGGATGGTTGATGATGACGATGGCGACAAATCCCCCTCTCCGAAGCACCGAACGGACTCCAAATCAGCCCTCCTGAGAGGTTTTAGGGCTTGGCGGCGGCTCCGTATCGTAAAACGCGATGCTTTCTTCTCTCTGATTTTTTCTCTCCGAAAGCAAATATATAGAGCTGGAGTTGGCGTCGGAGGGTTTCTAGGGGGCCCACGAGGTAGGGGGCGCGCCCTAGGGGGGCGCCCCCACCCTCATGAGAAGGGTGTGGGCCCCCCTGGTGTTCATCTTTGGCGAGGATTTATTATTATTTTTTCTAAGATGTTCCGTGGAGTTTCAGGTCATTCCGAGAATATTTGTTTTCTACACATAAAATAACACCATGGTAATTCTGCTGAAAACAGCGTCAGTCTGGGTTCGTTCCATTCAAATCATACAAGTTAGAGTCCAAAACAAGGGCAAAAGTGTTTGGAAAAGTAGATACGATGGAGACGTATGAACTCCCCCAAGCTTAAACCCTTGCTTGTCCTCAAGCAATTCAGTTGACAAACTGAAAGAAAGAAAGAAAAACTTTTACAAACTCTGTTTGCTCTTGTTGTTGTAACTATGTCAAGCCAGCATTCAAGTTTTCAGCATAGGTCATAACTAACCACATTTGGAATAATTCTCAGGTCTCACAATTACTCATATCAATAGCATAATCAACTAGCAAGTCATAATAATAAATCTTGGATGACAACACTTTCTCAAAACAATCACAATATGATATAACAAGATGGTATCTCGCTAGCCCTTTCTGAGACCACAAAACATAAATGCAGAGCACCTTTAAAGATCAAGGACTGACTAGACATTGTAATTCATGGTAAAAGAGATCCAATCATAGTCATACCCAATATAAATTAACAGTGATGAATGCAAATGACAGCTGCGCTCTCCAGCTAGTGCTTTTTAATAAGAGGGTGATGACTAAACATAAAAGGAAATGGATAGGCCCTTCGCAGAGGGAAGCAGGGATTTGTAGAGGTGCCAGAGCTCGGTTTTTAAATAGAGATAAATTGTATTTTGAGCGGTATACTTTCATTGTCAACGTAACAACTAAGAGATGGCGATATCTTCCATGCTAAACACATTATAGGCGGTTCCCAAACAGAATGGTAAAGTTTATACTCCCCCCTCCACCAACAAGCATCAATCCATGGCTTGCTCGAAACAACGAGTGCCTCCAACATACATCAGGTCCCAGGGGGAGTTTTGTTTGCAATTAATTTTGATTTAGTTTGCATAAAGCATGGGACTAGGCATCCCGGTGACCAGCCATTTTCTCGTGAGTGAGGAGCGGAGTCCACTCCTCTTGAGAATAACCCGCCTACACGGAAGATAAGGACAACCTTTGTTGATACAAGAGCTATTCGAGCATACAAAATAGAATATTTATTTGAAGGTTTAGAGTTTGGCACATACAAATTTACTTGGAACGGCAGGTAGATACCGCATATAGGTAGGTATGGAGGACTCATCTGGAATAACTTTGGGGTTTAAGGGATTGGATGCACAAGCAGTATTCCCGCTTAGTACAAGTGAAGGCTAGCAAAAGACTGGGAAGCGACCAACTAGAGAGCGACAACAGCCATGTACATGCATTAAAATTAGTAAACATTGGATGCAAGCATGAGTAGGATATAATCCACCATGAACATAAATATCATGAAGGCTATGTTGATTTTGTTTCAACTACATGCGTGAACATGTGCCAAGTCAAGTCACTTAAATCATTCAAAGGAGGATACCACCCCATCATACCACATCATAATCATCTCAATAGCATGTTGGCACACAAGGTAAATCATTATAACTCATAGCTAATCAAGCATGGCACAAGCAACTATGATCTCTAATTGTCGTTGCAAACATGTTTATTCATAATAAGCTGAATCAAGAACGAGGGACTCATCATATTTACAAAAACAAAATAGGTCAAGTTCATACCAGCTGTTCTCATCTCAGTCAGTCCATCGTATATCATCATAATTGCCTTTCACTAGCACGACCGAACGGTGTGAATAATAATAAGAGTGTACATGCCTTGGACTAAGATGGAATCTGCGAGCATTCAATAAACAGGAGAAGACAAGGCAATATGGGCTCTTGGTTAAATCAACAATAATGCATATAAGAGCCACTTCAACAATTTAATTATGGTCTTCTCCTACCGACCCCCAAAGAAAAGAAAAGAAATAAAACTATTTACACGGGAAAGCTCCCAACAAGCAAAAGAAGAATGAGAAATATTTTTGGGTTTTCTTTTTAATTATTACTACTACAACAGAGAAATAAACTACTACTAATTTTTTTGGTTTTTCTTAAGGTTTAACAAACACACAAGAAGAAAGCAGGAAAAAGAAAATAAACTAGCATGGATATTACTGTGAAAAAGTATGAGCACCGACATCTAGCAATGAGTGTGTGTGAGCATAAATGTGATGCCGGTGAGAAATACCTACTCCCCCAAGCTTAGGCTTTTGGCCTAAGTTGGTCTATGGCCATGGCTGGCCTGGCGGATATCCATAATAATAGTTGTTGGGGTCGTACTGTGATGAGGAAGAATAGTTGGGATCATACTCTGATGAAGAAGAAGACTCTGACTGCCACTGGCTGACAGTCATCTCTGGATCCCAAGAATAAACAGATTGTCATGGAGGCTCATCTTGTGGCTCCTGTTCCGGGGCTGGTGCAGGATTCTTGTAAGCTTGGATGGCAGCCCAAGTAACGAGGTAGGGTCCTACAAAATTAAACAAAGAAGGAGCAGGCAACGTAATAGTTTCATGATGATGTTTGTTAAAGAACAATTGATACTTAAGCTCTCCTGCCCTATTCTTAACAATAAAATCATGTGCCACCATACTTTTATGATCTAGATAAACACGAGGCAGCACCTTTTCTTCCTTCTCAGCATGCCTAATAGGTATGTTAAAATGTGCAGCTAGGCGTGTGGCATAGATGCCTCCAAAGATGGGACCCTTAGTACGGTTCATACTTAACCGTCTAGCAATAATACCGTCCATACTAAAAGTGTTATCACTGTATAAACCGTGGTGCAGAATAATTATATCAGGGATACTAAGGTTTCGCGTCCAATTAAACAACGACTAGAAAATAATGCAAAGTAACGTAAAATAGGAAAATGTATGCTAGTGATTCGTGCATCGGAAACCTTTCTAGTTTCTCCTACAGTGATAGTATCAATAAACCCAACCACATCATCATGATGTGGTTCTTTTGTCTTGCCCTCAAAAGGGATTAAACAAATCCGACAGAAATCATAAAGTGACATCTCCTTATGCTCATCATATAAATGAAACTCCACCATAGGTGGTGAGTTCCTAGAATGAAAATGAATGTTTTGCACAAAGGTATTTGTGAGTAAGAGATACTGATCACATTGGTCGTGGAGGAAAGCGGTGAGGCCTGCATTGTGAGCCAATTCATGAAAATCTTCATAGATACCGGCTGCTCTCAAGAAATCTTCAGAAGGCCATTCACACGCCCGAATCTCCGCGGTGCGCGGCAAATTATACTTAGGCTTCGGTGCCTTTTCCTTCGAGCTTTGGCTCGATGAGCCCCTCAAAAATCTCCTCATTATTTTTCTGAAATAATCTGAAATTCTTAGTAACTTCAAAATAAAAGTAAACCAACTTCAATAAAACTGATAGCAACTACTCCTACAAGTGCCTAGAGCCTATATCAAGCATTAGAACTACTTGGAACCATATAAATTTGACATGCAAGCTCAAGAACATGGTCACCTATGCAGCACAAATTTGCAAAGAATAAAGCACTAGAACAAAAACTAATTGGACCAATGGAGGAGTCACATACCAAGGAACAATCTCCCCAAGCAGTTTTGCGAGAGATGCTTTGAGCAAGGAGATCGAAAATCACAGCAAAAGTGGCTGGAACTCGTGCTTGAGTTGGTTTTTCGGGTTTGTGTGAGATAGAGGAAGAAGATGGGTGCTGGGATAAGTGGAGGAGGGCCACTGTGGGCCCATGAGGCAGGGGGCGTGCCCTATAGGGGGGGCGCCCACCACCCTCGTGGCCAGGTGGCAGCTCCTCCCGCGGTAATTTTTGCACAGTAAATCCTCAAATATTCCCGAAAAAATCATATTTAATTGGCATGTCATTATGAGGACTTTTATTTTTGGGATATTTTTATATTGCACGGATAAGTCAGGAAACAGACAGAAAAATACTATTTTTACTTTATTTCTACTAATTAACAGAAAATATAGAGAGGGTACAGAAGTTTGTGCTTCTAGTTTCATCCATCTCATGCTCATCAAAAAGAATCCACTAACAAGGTTGATCAAGTCTTGTTAACAAACTCATTCCGATAATCATGAAACCAGAGAAATTTCGAATAACACTAAGTTACCTCAACGGGGATATGCACATCCCCAATAATAAGAATATCATATTTCTTCTTGACAGTAGGAAGAGGAAATTCAAAACCTCCAAATATAATCGATGGAATTTTTCCAATAGAGTTGATACTATGAACTTGAGGTTGTTTCCTCGGAAAGTGTACAGTATGCTCATTACCATTAACATGAAAAGTGACATTGCCTTTGTTGCAATCAATAACAGCCCCTGCAGTATTAAGAAAAGGTCTTCCAAGAATAATAGACATACTATCATCCTCGGGAATATCAAGTATAACAAAGTCTGTTAAAATAGTAACGTTTGCAATCACAACAGGCACATCCTCATAGATACCGACAGGTATAGCAGTTGATTTATCAGCCATTTGCAAAGATATTTCACTAGGTGTCAGCTTATTCAAGTCAAGTCTACGATATAAAGAGAGAGGCATAACACTAACACCGGCTCCAGGATCACATAAAGCAGTTTTAATATAATTTCTTTTAATGGAGCAAGGTATAGTAGGTACTCCGGGGTCTCCATGTTTCTTTGGTATTCCACCCTTAAAAGTATAATTAGCAAGCACGGTGGAAATTTCAGCTTCCGGTATCTTTCTTTTATTATTAATGATATCCTTCATATATTTAGCATAAGGATTTGTTTTGAGCATATCAGTTAATCGCATACGCAAAAAGATAGGCCTAATCATTTCAGCAAATCGCTCAAAATCCTCGTCATCCTTTTTCTTGGATGGTTTTGAAGGAAAGGGCATGGGTTTCTGAACCCAAGGTTCCCTTTCTTTACCATGTTTCCTAGCAACAAAGTCTCTTTTATCATAACGTTGATTCTTTGATTGTGGGTTATCAAGATCAACAGCAGGTTCAATTTCTACATCATTATCATTACTAGGTTGAGCATCATCATGAACATCATCATTAATATTTTTAGTAGGTTCATGTTCATTACCAGATTGTGTTTCAGCATCAGACATAGAAATATCATTTGGATTATTAGGTGGTTCAGCAATAGGTTCACTAGAAGTTTTCACAGTTCTATCATTTTTCTTCTTCTTCTATTTAGAAGAACTAGGAACATCAATATTATTTCTTTGAGAATCTTGCTCGATTCTCTTAGGGTGGCCTTCAGGATACAAAGGTTCCTGAGTTATTCTACCAGTTCTAGTAGCCACTCTAACAGCATAATCATTTTTCTTACTATTCATTTCATTAAGCACTTCTTTTTGAGCCTTAAGTACTTGTTCTACTTGAGTGGTAACCATAGAAGCATGTTTGCTAACAAGTTTAAGTTCACCTTTAATATCAGCCATATAATCACCCAAGCGTCTAATCATATAAGCATTTTCTTTTAATTGTCTACCAAAATAAGCATTGAAGTCGTCTTGCTTAAACATAAAGTTATCAAACTCATCCAAGCACTGACTAGCAATTTTAGTAGGAGGGACTTCAGCTTTATCATATCTATAGAGAGAATTTACCTTTACTACCTGTGTCGGGATATCGGGATCAGGAGGTTCTTCAATAAATAAAGAATTAAGATCATATGTTTCTTCAACTGGCGGTATATTAAGACCATGTATTTCTTCAATAGGAGGTAAATTTTTAACGTCTTCAGCTTTAATACCTTTTTCTTTCATAGATTTCTTTGCCTCTTGCATATCTTCGGGACTGAGGAATAAAATACCTCTCTTCTTCGGAGTTGGTTTAAGAATGGGCTCAGTAATTGGAGTAGGGGCTGGCTCAGGAGGTGCCCAATTATTTTCATTTGTCAACATATTATTCAATAGAATTTCAGCTTCATCCGGTGTTCTTTCCCTGAAAAGAGAACCAGCACAACTATCCAAGTAATCTCTGGAAGCATCGGTTAGTCCATTATAAAAGATATCAAGTATCTCAGGTTTCTTAAGAGGATGATTAGGCAAATCATTAAGTAACTTGAGAAGCCTCCCCCAAGCTTGTGGGAGACTCTCTTCTTTAATTTGCACGAAGTTGTATATTTCCCTCAAAGCAGCTTGTTTCTTATGAGCAGGGAAATATTTAGCACAGAAGTAATAAATCATATCCTGGGGACTACGCACACAACCAGGATCAAGAGAATTAAACCATATCTTAGCATCACCCTTTAATGAGAACGGAAATATTTTGAGTATATAAAAGTAACGCGATCTCTCATCATTAGTGAACAGGGCAGCTATATCATTTAACTTAGTAAGATGTGCCACAACAGTTTCAGATTCATAGCCATAAAATAGATCAGATTCAACCAAAGTAATTATATCAGGATCAACAGAGAACTCATAATCCTTATCAGGAACACATATAGGTGAAGTAGCAAAAGCAGGGTCGGGTTTCATTTTATCTCTAAGTGATTCTTTGTTCCATTTAATTAATAACCTCTTAAGCTCATATCTATCTTTACAAGCTAAAATAGCGGCAGAAGATTCCATATCAAAAAGATAACCCTTAGGAATAACAGGCATATTTTCATCATCGCTATCATCATCGTATTTAGATTCAATAATTTCTTTTTCTCTAGCCCTAGCAATTTGTTCATCAAGAAATTCACCAAGGGGCACAGTAGTATCAGGCATAGAAGCAGTTTCATCATAAGTATCATGCATAGCAGAAGTGGCATCATCAATAACATGCAACATATCAGAACGAATAGCAGAAGCAGGTGTACGTGTCGCTAACTTACTCATAAAAGAAGGTGAATCAAGTGCAGAGCTAGATGGTAGTTCCTTACCTCCCCTCGTAGTTGAGGGATAGATCTTGGTTTTTGGATCTCTCAAGTTCTTCATAGTGTCCAGCAGATATAAAGCCCAAGTGACTCAAAGAATAGAGCTATGCTCCCCGGCAACGGCGCTAGAAATTGGTATTGATAACCCACAAGTATAGGGGATCGCAACAGCATTCGAGGGTAGAGTATTCAACCCAAATTTATTGATTCTACACAAGGGGAGCCAAAGAATATTCTCAAGTATTAGCAGCTGAGTTGTCAATTCAACCACACCTGGAAACTTAGTATCTGCAGCAAGGTGTTTAGTAGAAAAATAATATGATAGTGGTGGTAGCAGCAACAAAACTAAGGACAACAAAAGTAATGTTTTTGGTATCTTGTAGTGATTGTAATAGTAGCAGCGGGAAAGTAAATAAGAGAGAACCAGTATATGGAAAACTCGTAGGCACTGGATCAGTGATGGATAATTATGCCGGATGCGGTTCATCATGTAATAGTCATAACATAGGGTGACACAGAACTAGCTCCAATTCATCAATGTAATGTAGGCATGTATTCCGTATATAGTCATACGTGCTTATGGAAAAGAACTTGCATGACATCTTTTGTCCTACCCTCCCGTAGCAGCGGGGTCCTATTGGAAACTAAGGGATATTAAGGCCTCCTTTTAATAGAGAACCGGAACAAAGCATTAGCACATAGTGAATACATGAACTCCTCAAACTATGGTCATCACCGGGAGTGGTCCCAATTATTGTCACTTCGGGGTTGCCGGATCATAACACATAGTAGGTGACTATATACTTGCAAGATAGGATCAAGAACTCACATATATTCATGAAAACATAATAGGTTCAGATCTGAAATCATGGCACTCGGGCCCTAGTGACAAGCATTAAGCATAGCAAAGTCATAGCAACATCAATCTCAGAACATAATGGATACTAGGGATCAAACCCTAACAAAACTAACTCGATTACATGATAAATCTCATCCAACCCGTCACCGTCCAGCAAGCCTACGATGGAATTACTCACTCACGGTGGTGAGCATCATGAGGTGATGGAGGATGGTTGATGATGACGACGGCGACAAATCCCCCTCTCCGGAGCCCCGAACGGACTCTAGATCAGCCCTCCCGAGAGGTTTTAGGGCTTGGCGGCGGCTTCGTATCGTAAAATGTGATGATTTCTTCTCTCTGATTTTTTTCTCTCCGAAAGCAAATATGTAGAGTTGGAGTTGGCGTCGGAGGGTTTCCAGGGGGGCCACGAGGTAGGGGGTGCGCCCTAGGGGGGGGGGGCGTGCCCCCCACCCTCGTGATAAGGTTGTGGGCCCCCTGGTCTTCATCTTTGGCGAGGATTTTTTATTATTTTTTCTAAGATGTTTCGTGGAGTTTCAGGTCATTCCGAGAATATTTGTTTTCTGCACATAAAACAACACCATGGTAATTCTGCTGAAAACAGCGTCAGTCCGGGTTAGTTCCGTTCAAATCATACAAGTTAGAGTCCAAAACAAGGGCAAAAGTGTTTGGAAAAGTAGATATGACGGAGATGTATCAGTACGTAGACAACACTCTCCCCTCTTGTTGCTATGAATCACCATGATCTTGCATGTGCGTACGATTTTTTTTGAAATTACTGCGTTCCCAACAACTATCAAAGCGTATATTCCAACTCCGAGATGCTTGCACCAGTCCATAAATGGATTGCTGGAGCTTGCACACTTTGTTAGCACCTTTAGGATCGATAAAACCTTCTGGTTCCATCATATACAACTCTTCTTTAAGACATCCTTTAAGGAATGCGGTTTTGACATCCATTTGCCAAATTTCATAATCATAAAATGCGGCAATTACTAACAAGATTCGGACAGACATAAGCATCGCTACGGGTGAGAAAGTCTCATCGTAGTCAACTCCTTGAACCTGTCGAAAACATTTTTCAACAAGTCAAGCTTTGTAGACAGTAAGATTACCGTCAGCGTTAGTCTTCTTCCTGAAGATCCATTTATTCTCTATGGCTTGCCGATCATCGGGCAAGTCAACCAAAGTCCACACTTTGTTCTCATACATGGATCCCATCTCAGATTTCATGGCCTCAAGCCATTTCACGGAATCTGGGCTCATCATTGCTTCCTCATAGTTCGTAGGTTCGTCATGGTCTAGTAACATGACTTCTAGAACAGGATTACCGTACCACTCTGGTGCAGATCGTACTCCGGTTGACCTACGAGGTTCGGTAGTAACTTGATCTGAAGTTTCATGATCATCATCATTAGCTTCCTCACTAATTGGTGTAGGAATCACTGGAACTGATTTCTGTGATGAACTACTTTTCAATTTGGGGGAAGGTACAATTACCTCATCAAGTTCTACTTTCCTCCCACTCACTTCTTTCGAGAGAAACTCCTTCTCTAGAAAGGATCCATACTTAGCAATGAATATCTTGCCTTCGGATCTGTGATAGAAGGTGTACCCAACAGTTTCATTTGGGTATCCTATGAAGACACATTTCTCCGATTTGGGTTCGAGCTTATCAGGTTGAAGCTTTTTCACATAAGCATCGCAGCCCCAAACTTTAAGAAACGACAGCTTAGGTTTCTTGCCAAACCACAGTTCATATGGTGTCGTCTCAACGGATTTAGATGGCGCCCTATTTAATGTGAATGTAGACATCTCTCAAGAATAACCCCAAAACGATAGTGGTAAATCGGTAACAGACATTATAGATTGCACCATATCTAATAAAGTATGGTTACAATGTTTAGACACACCATTACGCTGTGGTGTTCCAGGTGGCGTGAGTTGCGAAACTATTCCACACTATTCAAATGAAGACCAAACTCGTAACTCAAATATTCGCCTCCACAATCAGATTGTAGAAACTTTATTTTCTTGTTACGATGATTTTCCACTTCACTTTGAAATTCTTTGAACTTTTCAGATGTTTCAGACTTATGTTTCATTAAGTAGATATACCCATATCTGCTCAAATCATCTGTGAAGGTCAGAAAATAACGATACCCATCGCGAGCTTCAACACTCACTGGACTGCAACATCGGTATGTACTATTTCCAATAAGTCAGTGGCTTGCTCCATTGTTCCGGAGAATAGAGTCTTAGTCATCTTGCCCATGAGTCATGGTTCGCAAGCATCAAGTGATTCATAATCAAGTGATTCCAAAAGCCCATCTGCATGGAGTTTCTTCATGCACTTTACACCAATATGACCTAAACGGCAATGCCACAAATACGTTGCACTATCATTATTTTTGCATCTTTTGGCTTCAGTATTATGAATATGTGTATCACTATGATCGAGATTCAACAAAAATAGACCACTCATCAAGGGTGCATGACCATAAAAGATATTACTCATATAAATAGAACAACCATTATTCTCTGATTTAAATGAATAACCTGACTCGCATCAAACAAGATGTAGATATAATGTTCATGCTCGACGCTGGCACCAAATAACAATTACTCAGGTCTAAAGCTAACCCCGAAGGTAGATGTAGAGGTAGCGTGCCGGCGATGATCACATCGACCTTGGAACCATTTCCGACGCGCATCATCACCTCGTCCTTAGCCGATCTTCGTTTAATCCATAGCCCTTGTTTCGAGTTGCAAATATGAGAAACAAAACCAGTATCAAATACCCAGGCGCTACTACGAGCATTGGTAAGGTACACATCAATAACATGTATATCAAAATATACCTTTCACTTTGCCATCCTTCTTATCCGCCAAATACTTGGGGCAGTTTCGCTTCCAGTGACCAGTCCCTTTGCGGTAGAAGCACTCAGTTTCAGGCTTAGGTCCAGACTTGGGTTTCTTCCCGGGAGTAGCAACTTTCTTGCTATTCTTCTTGAATTTCCCCTTCTTCCCTTTGCCATTTCTCTTGAAACTAGTGGTCTTGTTAACCATCAACACTTGATGCTCCTTCTTGATTTCTACCTCCGCAGCCTTTAGCATTGCGAAGAGCTCGGGAATTGTTTTTTTCCATCCCTTGCATATTATAGTTCATCAGGAAGCCTTTATAGCTTGGTGGCAGTGATTAAAGAACTCTGTCAATGACACTATCATCAGGAAGATTAACTCCCAGCTGAGTCAAGTGGTTATGGTACCCAGACATTCTGAGTATTCGTTCACTGACAGAACTATTCTCCTCCATTTTGCAGCTACAGAACATGTTGGAGACTTCATATCTCTCAACTCGGGCATTTGATTGAAATATTAACTTCAACTCCTGGAACATCTCATATGCTCCATGATGTTCAAAATGTCTTTGAAGTCCCGATTCTAAGCTGTAAAGCATGCGACACTGAACTATTGAGTATTCATAAACTTTAGTCTGCCAGACGTTCATAACATCCGGAGTTGCTCCTGCAGCGGGTCTTGCACCTAATGGTGCTTCCAGGACGTAATTCTTCTGTGTAGCAATGAGGATAATCCACAAGTTACGGTCCCAGTCCGTGTAGTTGCTACCATCATCTTTCGAGTTAGCTTTCTCTAGGATGCATTAAAATTCAAGGGAACGGTAGCACGGGCTATTGATCTACAACAACATAGATATGAAAAAACTATTAGGACTAAGTTCATGATAAATTAAAGTTCAATTAATCATATTACTTAAGAATTCCCAGTTAGATAGACATCCCTCTAGTCATCTAAATGATCACGTGATCCATATCAACTAAACCATGTCCGATCAACACGTGAGATGGAGTAGTTTTCAATGGTGAACATCACTATGTTGATCATATCTACTATATGATTCACGTTCGACCTTTCGGTCTAAGTGTTCCGAGGCCATATATGCATATGCTAGGTTCGTCAAGTTTAACCCGAGTATTCCGCACGTGGAAAACTATATGTGAACGTCCTTATCACACCCGATCATCACGTGGTGTCTCGGCACGACGAACTATCGCAATGGTGCATACTCAGGGAGAACAGTTATACCTTGAAATTTAGTGAGGGATCATCTTATAATGCTACCACCATACTAAGAAAAATAATATGCATAAAAGATAAACATCACATGCAATAAAAATATGTGACATGATATGGCCATCATCATCTTGTGCCTTTGATCTCCATCTCCAAAGCACCGTCATGATCTCCATCATCACCGGCTTGACACCTTGATCTCCATCGTAGCATCATTGTCGTCTCGCCAACTATTGCTTCTACAACTATCACTATGGCATAGTGATAAAGTAAAGCGATTACATGGCGATTGTGTTTCATACAATAAAGAGACAACCATAAGGCTCTTGCCAGTTGTCGATAACTTTTACAAAACATGATCATCTCATACAATAACTTATATCACATCATGTCTTGACCATATCACATCACAACATGCCCTGCAAAAACTAGTTAGACGTCCTCTACTTTGTTGTTGCAAGTTTTACATGGCTGCTACGAGCTTCTAGCAAGAACCGTTCTTACCTACGCATCAAAACCACAACGATTTTTCGTCAAGTGTGTTGTTTTAACCTTCAACAAGGATCGGCCGTAGTCAAACTCGATTCAACTAAAGTTGGAGAAACAGACACCGGCTAGCCACCTTTATGCAAAACAAGTTGCATGTCTGTCGGTGGAACTGGTCTCAAGAACGTGGTCATGTAAGGCCGCTTCATCCAACAATACCGCAGAATCAAAGTAAGACGTTGGTGGTAAGAAGTATGACTATTATCGCCCACAACTGTTTGTGCTCTACTCGTGCAAATCATCTAGGCACAGACCTGGCTCGGATGCCACTGTTGGGGAACGTAGCATCTAATTTCAAAAAATTTCCTATGATCATGCAAGATCTATCTAGGAGATGCATAGCAATGAGAGGGGGAGAATGTGTCCATGTAACCTTGTAGACCGAAAGCGGAAGCGTTAGGTTAACACGGTTGATGTAGTCGAACGTCTTCACGATCCAACCGATCTAGTACCGAACATACGACACCTCCGACTTCAGCACACGTTTAGCTCGATGACGTCCCTCGAACTCTTGTTTGAGCAGAGGGTTGAGGGAGAGTTCCGTCAGTACGACGGCGTGGTGATGGTGATGGTGATGTGATCCGCGCAGGGCTTCGCCTAAGCACTATGACGCTATGACCGGAGGAGGAAACTGTGGAGGGGGCCACCGCACATGGCTAAGAGAGCAATTGATGTACCATGGGGTGCCCCATGCCCCCATATATAAAGGAGGGGAGGAGGAGGCGGCCGGACAGGAGGGGCGCGCCATGGGGGAGTCCTACTAGCACTCCACTCCTAGTAGGATTCGCCCCCCTTTTTCCTTTCTTACCGGAGGGGAAAACGAAGGAGAGGGAGAGGGAGAGGGAAAGGGGGAGTCGCCCCCTCCGGTAGTCCAATTCAGACTCCCATGGAGGGGGTGCCACCCCTTGCTGGCTTCCCTCTCTCCACTAAGGCCCATCTAGGCCCGATACTTCCCCGGGGGGTTTTGGTAACCCCTCGGTACTCCGGTAAAATACCCGAACCTCTCGAAATCATTCCGATGTCCGAATACTACCTTCTAATATATGAATCTTTTCCTCTCGACCATTTTGAGACTCCTGTCATGTCTGTGATCTCATCCGGCACTTCGAACAAACTTCGATCACCAAAACACATAACTCATAATACAAATCATCATCGAACGTTAAGCGTGCGGACCCTACGGGTTCGAGAAATATGTAGACATGACCGAGACACATCTTCGGTCAATAACCAATAGCGGAACCTGGATGATCATATTGGTTCCTACATATTCTACGAAGATCTTTATCGGTCAAACCGTAATAACAACATATGTTATTCCCTTTGTCATCGGTATGTTACTTGCCTGAGATTCGATCATCGGTATCATCATACCTAGTTCAATATCGTTACCGGCAAGTCTCTTTACTCATTCTGTAATGCATCATCACGTAACTAACTCATTAGTCACATTGCTTGCAAGGCTTATAGTGATGTGCATTACCTAGAGGGCCCAGAGATACCTCTCTGATACTCGGAGTAACAAATCCTAATATTGATCTATGCCAACCCAACAAACACCTTCGAAGACACCTATAGAGCATCTTTATAGTCATCCAGTTATGTTGTGACGTTTGATAGCACACAGGGTGTTCCTCCGGTATTAGAGAGTTGCATAATCTCATAGTCATAGGAATATGTATAAGTCATGAAGAAAGCAACAACAATAAAACTTAATGATCATTATGCTAAGCTAACAGATTGGTCTTGTCCATCACTGTAGAGACCCGACCTCAGACGGTCAAGTCTTTGTGCTTAAGTGTCATCCCTGGATCGGTATTGCTGACACACACAGTACTCGAGGATTTATTGCAGAGTTCAATCACACACTTATTACATCGAGTGTCTCAAAAAGAGTACTTATTATAATTGTATGGCCGAAGGCCATCTAAATAAGATAACTGTGGAAGCTTCAAAGATAAATGAGTCCATCCAACTCCACGGCAAAACTGAGTGCATGACAATGACCTAGCGCACCTTACTCTTCTCTGAAAATTTTGCAACATAATACGTTGCGGCCGTGTAGGTCAGCACATGGAATGTGCTGGCAAGATAACACTATAGAGCAATGAACAGAATAACGGCTATCACTACATGCATATATGGCTGGTGGAGGCTCTATGGTTATCATTTGCACAAAGCTAGTTTTTCCATACAACAAAGGAATGTATTTTATTTAACTACATAGTTTGTTGAAAATATTGAGAAGGTAACCCCAACTCAATCCCACAATTAAAAAAATTAATAACTTGACAAATTAATTAAGTAGAGTGATGAGATCAATATAATAATTCAAGCACTAGATACTCAAGATGTCCATAACTGGGGACACGGCTAACCATGATTAGTTTGTACACTCTGCAGAGGTTTGCACACTTTTCTCCACAAGACTCGACCACATCCATGATCGGATGATCGCGACATAGTCTTTCTGAAGCATTAAATCTTTACGATGGGTAGACAGTACCACCTACATCCCCTACATCTGCTAGCCTACCACTGAAAGAGGTCACACAACATACTCAACTATGCCAGAGCCCATAATGGCTTGTGGCTGCACACGGAAATTTCCAGCATGAATAACATTATGATCCCTTTGAACCTGGGTGGAAAACCATAGGATGATCACACGGCTTCCCCAGGATCTCTTTGGACAACACTGGTATATCCCCAGGTGCCCACAACCAATCCACCCAGATGTGTATTAAAGTAGCCACCTTAAGTTCCCTTAGTTAATAATAACTCTCACATCTTTCACGAATTCTCTCAAACCAAACCATGTCTACTAGCATAGCAAAGCAGTATAAGCATAACGTAGTAACACCCAAAGTTTGAATATAGGACAATAGGTTCCTACCTCATCAACTACTTCCCAATACCCACATGTTATCAAGTCCTACTCATGCAATGTTTGAGGGTTGAAATTAATGCATAAAAACTGGGTAATAAAGGGATATGATCAAAGTGTTACTTGCCTTGCTGACGATCAGAAAACCCTAGAGATTCGTAGTAGCAAGCCTTGCACTCTGAAAAACTCTATCATGAACAAACAATAGCATACATAAGCACTCAAGCATGCAAAGGTAAAATTGAAAAGAAAATACATAAACCGAAAGTTCAGGTGAAGAGCTTCTATTTGCAAAAAAGAATCAATCAAATCGAAGTTAGGAAACTCAAACTACGATAAAAAAATTCGAATTCAAATCTGCTTGAAACCAAATTTTAAATTGTCAAAACCATGTTCAAGTTGATTATCCGGACAGAGGGGAACAAGACAAAGATTTTGGCGTTGGTTTCACTGGATTTGGAAAAACGAGTAAAAAGTAGCGAAGGTTTGAAGATCACGGACTAATTTTTGATAAAAGTAATTACGGATATGTGCCTGGCCGAAAATAAAGCTAAAAAGAAAAACTTAATGAATGAACGTTCGCTAACACAAACTAACGAATGAATTTGTTCGCTGACAGAGAAGATCTGGTGAACGTTCGCTAATTAGCGAACCCTAAAAATAAAACGGATCTAAGTGAATAAACCGAAAAAAACAGGAGCGGGCGGTTCGGTTTTATACCAGTTTGGGGTGGTAAAACCGGCGGCGCCGGCGTCTTGCTTCGGTGAGCGGCGGCGGCAGTGGCAGGCGGCATCGGCGGCGAGATGTGGCGGGAGGCGGCGGCAGCGCGGTAGGTGGCAACGTGTGGCTGCGGCGACGGTGGTAGGCGGCGGCGTCGGCTGGTGGGGAGAGAGGGGGGCCGGCCTTGGATATTTAAAGAGGCGGTGGCGGCTTGGGGAGGGGGCACAGACGAGGCGGTGGCGGAGAGGAGTCCATTTCGGACTCGGCCAGTGGTGGCGAGGCGGACTCCTGTGCGGGGAAGGCGGCGGCTGGGCTGGGCCGGCTAGGCCTTCGGCCCGGTCGGTCAAAGTTTTTTTAAAATAATTTCACCGGACGGAAAAATCCTAAAATAAAAATAAATAAAATCCTAAAATCCCAAAAAAAATTCACGGTCCTCTACTAATATTTAGGACAACATGAACATTTTTCTGGGCTAAAATGCAATTTTCCCTAATTTACTCAAATACAAATTTCAAATAAAATATATTTTCATTTAAAATTAAATATCGATTATTTCCTCTGTTTTGAAGAAGTCATATTATCTTCTCTCATTATTTCTTTTACTTTTGAAATAATTGGAAAAATAATTTCAAATAAAAATCACTTTGATCTAATTTAATTTTGAAAAATTCAAAAAAATGGATTTTATGAAAACCTCCAACTCTCTCAAATGGTCCTTGAGTTGCTTAAGGTCTCTAGTATCAAAATGTCCAAACAAAACAAATTAAAAATGCAAAGAGCATGGATGCAAATGATGACCTAATGATTAACATCCAAATTGAAAATTGGGATGTTACAAACCTACCCCCTTAAGATGAATATCGCCCTCGAGATTAGGTTTGGCTAGCAAATAGGTGTGGGTGGTCTTTCCGTAGGTCTTCTTCTCATTCCCAGGTGGCTTCTTCCTTGGTATGGTGGCTCCACTGAACTTTGCAAAATTCAATGACCTTGCTGCATGTAACTCGGCTGGCAAACTCGAGAATCTTGACGGGTTTCTCCCCGTAGGTTAGGTCACTCTCCAATTGAATTGCTTCCAGGGGCACTGTATCTCTTAGAGGAATATCGGCCATCTTTGCATGGCACTTCTTCAACTGGGAACGTGAAACACATCATGAACTCCTGACAATCCTTTGTGTAACTCCAACTTGTAGGCCACTTCTCCCATACGTTCCAAAACTCGGTATGGTCCTACAAATCTAGGGGCTAACTTTCCTTTGACTCCAAATCATTAAACTCCTCGAAGCGGTGGCACACGGAGATACACTCTGTCTCCAATTTCATACGCTACCTCCTTGTGTTTAGTATCGGCATAGCTCTTCTGCCTGGATTGAGCTACCTTCAGTCTATCACGAATCAACTTAACCTTCTCTTCAGACTCTTTGATTAAATCTGGTCCGAACAACTGACGGTCTCCAACTTCATCCCACATCAATGGTGTCCTGCACCTCCTTCCATACAAGGCTTCAAAAGGGGCCATCTTCAAACTAGCCTGGTAACTGTTGTTATATGAGAACTCTGCATAAGGCAAATTATCATCCCAACTAGATCCATAATCTAGCGCACAAGATCTCAACATGTCTTCCAGAATCTGATTGACTCTCTTGGTCTGTCCATCTATCTGCAGATGAAAGGTTGTACTGAACTCTAGCCTGGTACCCAAAGTCTGGTGTAACTGATTCCAAAACTTCGAGGTAAATTGTGTTCCTCTATCAGATACGATGGTCCTAGGAACTCCATGCAGACATACGATCCTGGTAATATATATCTTGGCCAAGTTTGTGCTCGTATAAGTAGTTTTCACGAGGATAAAGTGAGCCACTTTGGTCAAGCGATCAACTACTACCCAGATGGAATCATAACCTGATCTTGTCCTGGGTAATCCGGTGATGAAATCCATGCCAAGTCTATCCCACTTCCATTCGGGTATCGGCATAGGCTGAAGTAATCCTGCTGGCTTCTGATGTTTTGCCTTAACTCTTTGACAGACGTCGCACACGGCTACATACTCGGCAATATCCTTCTTCATACCTGTCCACCAGAAATGTTCCTTCAAATCCAAATACATCTTGCTGTTTCCGTGGTGAATTGAGTATGGCGAGTCATGAGCTTCCTGAAGTATTAACTTCCTGATCTCTGGGTCATTAGGCACATAAATACGGTCCTCAAACCATAAAGTTTCATGTTCATCCTCATGAAAACCTTTGGCTTTTCCTTTACTCATCTTCTCCTTTATCTAAGCAATCTCCTTATCAGTCTTCTGGGCTTCTCGAATCTTTCCCAGTAACGTAGACTGAACTTCCAAAGCTGCAACAAAACCTCTTGGAACTATCTCCAAACGAAGTTCCTTGAGATCGTCGGCCAACTACTGCGGTAATCCTCCGGTTACGAGAGTATTTACATAACTCTTGTGGCTTAAAGCATATGCTACAACATTGGCCTTTCCTGGATGATAGTGTAACTTTATATTATAATCCTTTATGAGCTCCAACCATCTCCTTTGCCTGAGATTCAACTCCTTCTGCGTGAAAATGTACTTCAAACTCTTATGATTTGTGTATACATCACAACAGTTTCCAATAAAAAAATGTCTCCAGGTCTTGAGCGCATGCACTACGGCTGCTAACTCCAAATCATGCGTGGCATAATTCAACTCATGCGGTCGAAGCTGTCATGAGGCATATGAAACAACTCTTCCGTCTTGCACAAGTACACCTCCAAATCCCAGGCGAGAAGCGTCGCAATAAACTTGGAAATTTGTCATGGAATTGTCACGGCAGATGTCCTTAGTGTCAGGACTTAGTCATGAGGCCAACGCATCTATGTGGTAGCTTGAGAGGGGTTGAGCGGGACGAGAGACGCGATGTTTTACCTAGATTCGGCCCCTCACGGTGGAGGTAAAAGCCTACATCCTGCTTCATTGATATTTGATGATGATGATCACGATTACACGGGTGCTCTAACTCGAGAGCTATAGACTTGTTTATCTAACCCTAATTTATCAAACTTGTGGAACTTGTCCTCCTTGGGGAGCCCTGCCCCTCCTTATATATGTTGAAGGGGCCGCTTACATGACTAGTCCTATTAGGATTAGGATTACTCTATTACAAGTGGAGTCCTAGTCTTGCTTCCTTTGCAAGGGAATATTCCTTATGCTTTCCTCTTAAACCGGCCCACCATAATATGAGTCGGCCTTCCATGAACCGCCCATTGGGCCACCGGGTCTTGCCGCTCCTCTGACCCACCTGCCGGTTTACCAATGAGTCACCAGGCCCAGCTGGGTCATCAGTGAGTGGAGAGGTCCGTGCGGGTCACTTCATGAGTCGCCAAGTTAGGGCGGGTTACTAGTGACTCGCCAAGTACGGCCGGGTCATACTTTCGGCCGGGTCATACCACGGGGGATATCCCCGACATTAGCCCCCAGTTTAATTTGGATTTATCCATGTTAAACTTATCCTTCAAAATAAACACAAGAACAAATCTGATAGGTTGTGCTCCGGGTTAAAAAATTCTTGTAAGCCGGCACCTGATCATCGTTAAGTCCTTGTCATTTCCTTGTTGATATCTATATGTCCATGATCTCATAGCAAATCTCCCTTAGCAGATATGTTTCGACTTTGTCAATGTAAAAAAATCCAGATACTTCTTTTGAGAAATCTGGGTCAATAGGCCAGCTTCAGAGTCAATTTGCCGACATTGGTTTCTTGTAGAGAAATATTGTAAGAAATATCCACTTGAATCGGCTTCCAAAGCACCGACTTCAAATATATTGGTCTTGAAATACTCATCTGACTTTCATCCGGCTTGTAGAACTTGCGGTTTATCATTGCCAAAATATCCGGTTTGTAAATATTGATAGCACCGGGTCATAATTGTTGTCGACGCTGGGTCATAGTTATTGGTGACGCCGGGTCAATCTGGTTTTACTCAAAACTGAGAATTTGAAGATTTTTCTCCCTTATATCCATATTACTTGTAGCCCACAAGTCTTGAGCAGAAACAAAGTGATGACTTAAGACTTGCTTCAATACAAATACTGCCACTTTGAAGAAATCCATGTTGTTCATCTTAGTCACTAGTAAAGACTAAATACTCCATATATGTAGCCCCCAAGTGACGGGTTGTCATGCTTGCAGCAACCTGGGACTTGTAATTGCCTTATACTAATAAAAACTTCAATCAGTGTAGCCCCCAAGGGTCGGGTCATTATGCAATAATGAGCAGGGACTTTATAAAAATGATCATATAGATTTGAACAACAATGTGTAGCGCCAAGGGCCGGCTCAGTAAGATAATATTGAGCTAGGACTTTATATATACTTCTTTGAAAAGAACATCATATGATGTAACCCCCATCATGGGGCTTGAACCCACGTCCACAAGGTTAAAAGCTTTGTGCTTTACCAACTGAGTAGTGGACCCTTCAATATAATGGAATAAAACTTGTGTACCTTGAATTGTTGACAGGAGAAATTGGTAGCCCCCAAGGGCCGACTCATTATGATGTGATGAGTCGGGTCTTCAATAAGGTCAGTAAAAATGTCTTTGCATTAGCCCCCAAGTGCCATGGTGCATGCTGGCAGTGACATGGGACTTGCATATTTGATGTGATCTCAACTTGAATAATGTAGCCCCCAAGTGCCGGGTCGTAAGCCTGCAGCGACTCGGGACTATTCCACCCATTGTAGAATAAATTATATCCATTGATAAAATAATATCCATTGCGTTGAAGTGACTTTTGAAAACCTCAATCATAATATTGGTTATTGATAACCATAATAAAAATCCAGCCATGTTGTCTATTAAATATTTGAATAATATAACCCGTTTTGAAAAACTAGTTCATGTGATATTGAATCATACTGCCGGTTTAGGATACCTGTGCAGTAAGGGTGATAACCCAAAACTTAGAAGCCAAACCTTCCAAGTATTAATATTGTCATATGCTAGCGACTTGTCATTGAAAGCTAGGCAGGGTTAATAGAAACCACATATATATGCTTCAGATATGAGCAAAAAGTCTCAAGACAAACCCAAAAGACTGTTCAAAAAAACTTAAGCAAAAATAAAAAGAAGAATTTGAGGCTTCTGATTCGAATACGATTAGAAGGACCAAAGGGGTTAAGCTAGGATTCGAATATGATCATGTAGCCCTCAGTGGCTTTGGCGTTGCGCCGATCAAGAGGGTACCGATAGCTATGTTCTCTTTGGTTCGAATACGACCTATGTTTGAACAGGAAGCCCCCAAATGACCTTGAGAGGTTTTTAATGACCCTGATTTGAATAAGATCCAAGTCAGACCCAAAAGGTGTTAAGCTATGATTCGAATACGATCAAGAAGCCCCCTAGTGAGTTTGGCATTGTGTCGATCAAGAGGGTACCGACAGCTATGTTCATTTTGGTTCGAATACGACCTATGTTTGAACAGGAAGCCCCCAAATGACCTTATAAGTTTTGGCATTGCGTCGATCAAGAGGGTACCGACAGCTATGCTCGATGAGAAGGAAGCCCCCAAGTGACCATAATAAGATAAGTCGTAAGGCAGGATACCCATGTTTGAACGGTGCATCATGGCAGTAAGTTCTCTTTGGCAACCTTTAATTTGTCTGAGAACTCGAACTTGCAGGAGATTAATTCTTTTTGAACCAGAACTTTAACCCGGATTTGAAAGCTTCAAACTTTGTGGGAGACATATTGTCCTTGAGCCAGATTGTGAACCAAATATTAAGAGTTTCAAAGCTTTGTGGTAGATAAGTTTCCCTTGAACTGGATTTTGAACCAGAATCCTCATTTTGAGCCGGAAATCTTCTGACGACCTTTAATTTTTCACCAATATGGCGGTAGCCTCTGGGACCGGGTTATCTTCCCTCCAATGATCCAGAGTTTCTTGAGCCTGCTGAAACTGGCAAGATTTGGTGAGTCCTGTCATTGTAGCCCACGAGTCTTAAGACTACTCGAGGAGTTGGCTTGAGACTCTTCATGCTTGACCACAGCATAAGAGGTGTATTGTTGGCGTTGATAATGCGATGTGAATCCACATAAGGTTGAGGTGACCGCGGCGGGTTATAAATGATCCCGTATGAGCCGTGTCAGCAACTCGGCCAATGGTTCCTCCCAACTGGCTGTTTGAAGTTAACCAAACTGTAGTGGCGATGACTTGTGCGCATGCCCATTGAACCATCCAGTGCAGACGACGGCTGATAATACATGATAATTTGCCTCCAATTTGTTGTAAGAAAACCGGCCTATCCAAGCAGTGACTTGCTCATACTCAATAAACAACTCATGTAGACAGGTGCGGCCCGGTGTGCTGATGTAGACCAGGCCGTGAGAGACGGACGGAAAAGACCACCGCAGCATCAGAGGCGGCTCAGACAGATGAATTGGCTGCAGAGTTGTAAGTCGGCGCGGACGGTTGAGTTAATTGCGGGTGCTATATAGACCGGGTCGCAAGGGCGACGGCTCGTGCGCGTCCATTTCCCGGGCAGTATGGCATGGCCAAACGCTGGTACAGAATGTTGCCAGCTCGTGCTCCATACCCGCAGTATAAACATAATTATCATGCATACAAAAAATACAGCAGGGCAGATTAGTTGTTTGTCGAAAGAAATCAACATGTACTTAACAAAAAATATATAGGATAAATATCACCTGATTTCTTCGGACGACCAATGATCCGTATATAGTCCCGGCGGCTCAGCATGGCAGGCCAACGACTCAACACGGCCCGGTGGCTCAAGCTGCAGGGGCGGCTCGATGCGCCCCCAGTGGCTCAACGCGGCACGTCCATTTACCACGTAACCCATTCTTTGATTGAGCTGTTACACCCGTCCGAGTCTGCCTTGGTCTGAAACAACTACCAATAGTATTTTCCTTAATACATCTGGAAGTTCATCAAAAGCTGCGGCAGCCTTAGGTCAGATGTGACCCTGATCGATTTTGTCTACTTTAGCATTGTAGGATCAATGCTCTTTTTTTATTGTCTTCATGTAGAGGTTGCGATAATTGTAATCTTGGCTGATGTTTGATCTCTCCACCACGAACTGACTTTGTCGTGGAGCTGTAGTAGCTGGTCGTGTGAACACACGAAGTTGAATGCAGTGTTGCCCTGTTTTGTCTTCCTTGTATTGCAAATTACGGAGATTTGGTTTTTCCTGAGTTGAGCAGATCGTCTCCCCTTTCATATATAAGTCATATGGTATATTTTTTCTTTCTTGGGTCGACTGTATCCATGCCGGACTAGTAGTACCAAACTTTTTAATCAATTGGTGAACTTGTAGCCGTTGTATATCCTTCTACACCGGCTCTTTTTCATCTCGAATTTTGCGAGCTTCTCGAACCCTACAAGAGATCCCTCCAAGAACTCAACACCATCGTGCGCGGGCCCCACGGTGGGCGCCAACTGTCGTGGAATTGTCACGGCAGATGACCTTAGTGTCAGGACTTAGTCGCGAGGCCAACACATCTATGTGGTAGCTTGAGAGGGGTTGAGAGGGACGAGAGACGTGATGTTTTACCTAGGTTCGGCCCCTCACAATGGAGGTAAAATCCTACATCCTGCTTCATTGATATTTGATGATGATGATCACGATTACATGGGTGCTCTAACTCGAGAGCTATAGACTTGTTTATCTAACCCTAATTTATCAAACTTGTGGAACCTGTCCTCCTTGGGGAGCCCTGCCCCTCCTTATATATGTTGAAGGGGCGGCTTACATGACTAGTCCTATTAGGATTAGGATTACTCTATTACAAGTGGAGTCCTAGTCTTGCTTCCTTTGTAAGGGAATATTCCTTATGCTTTCCTCTTAAACCGGCCCACCATAATACGAGTCGGCCTTCCATGAACCGCCCGTTGGGCCACCGGGTCTTGTCGCTCCTATGACCCACCTGCCGGTTTACCAATGAGTCACCAGGCCCAGCTGGGTCATCAGTGAGTGGATAGATCTGGGCGGGTTACTAATGACTCGCCAAGTCCGGCCGGGTCATACTTCCGGCCGGGTCATACCACGGGGGCTATCCCCGACAAAATCCTTGCATATATCCAGAAGAATTAGCACTGGGGATGTAACTAAACATTTCTTCAACTCCTGAAAACTGGCCTCACATCCCTCGGTCCATTTGAACTTGGTGTCCTTCTTCAATAACTCTGTCATGGGCTTCACAATCTTGGAAAAAATCTCAATGAATCTCCTATAATATCCTGCGAGTCCAAGGAAACTACGTATCTCCCCAACTGAGGTGGGTGCCAACCACTCAGTGACAGACTAAACCTTCGTAGGGTCTACTGCTATACCTTCTCCTGATATAAGTATATAACATGTCCAAGAAATCCAACTTCTTTCAACCAAAACTCACATTTGCTGAACTTGGCGTATAGCTGATGTTCCCTGAGCTTCTCGAGAACTAAGCGCAAATGTTCCTTCTGTTCTTCTTCATTCTTCGAGTACACCAATATGTCATCAATGAGCACCACAACAAACTTATCCAAGAACTCCATGAAAACCTTATTCATCATACTCATAAAATAGGCAGGGGCGTTAGTCAATCCAAAAGACATGACCGTGTACTCATATAGCCCATACCTTGTTGTAAAAGCTGTCTTAGGTATATCCTATTCTCGAATCTTCAGCTGGTGGTATCCTGATCGAAGATCGATCTTGGATAATACTTTGGCTCCCTGCAGCTGGTCAAACAAATCATTGATCATCGGTAGTGAGTACTTGTTCTTGATCATCACCTCATTCAGTGCACCATAATCCACAACCATTCTCAAAGATCCATCCTTCTTCTTAATTAAGAGCAATGGGCTCCCCACGGTGATCAACTTGGTCGGATGTAACCTTTCTCCAATAACTCCTTAATTTGCTTCTTAATTCCCTATATATCATTCGTGGGCATTCGGTACGGTCTCTTCGATATTGGTCCGGTGCTTGGCAACAACTATATAAAAAATTATGTATCTTGATCTGGTGGCATGCCTGGTAGTTCCTCCAGGAATACTATAACACGCCGGATACAACTTTCCCTATTCGTACTTCGACTCTTGCCTTTTTCGGAGATGCGATATGATTTTCCCTCGTGGTTGGGTTTTGTCTTTGCTTTTCTTTTGTCCATGTCATGCATTCCATATCATGTCATCATGTGCATCGCATTTGCATACATGTTTGTCTCATGCATCCGAGCTTTTTCCCCATTGTCCGTTTTGCAATCTGACACTCCTATGTCATCCGGTGTTCCCCTTTTGCCTATTTTCGTGTGAAGGTGTTAAACATTCTCGGAATGGACTACCAAGCAGCCTTGGTACACCACCGGTAGACCGCCTGTCAAGTTTCGTGCCATTTGGAGTCCGTTTGATACTCCAACAGTTAACCGGGGAACCGTAAAGGCCTCATGTGTGTTGCAGCCCAACACCCCTCCAAAGTGGCCCAATAACCCATCCAAACCCACTCCATCCTCTCGGTCGTTCGATCACGATCGCGTGGTCGAAAACCGCACCTCATTTGGACTCTCCTAGCTCCCTCTACCTACAAAAAGGTGCTCCCCTCCGAAATCCTCGCGCAGATAAACCCTAGATCTTCCTCCTCCGCGCGCCGGACATGTCCGCCGCCGCTTTCGCCCAATCAAAGTTTGCCACTTGTCCCGTTGCCGGCCTCCCACCGCCGCGGCCCGCCCGGGCCCGGGGCAGGCCCGCCCGAGCCCAACGGAGCCCGGATCGGCCCCCGCGCGCCGTTCGCCTTCGCGTCCCGCTCCGGCCACCGGACCGCCCCTCGCCGGAGTTGCCAGCTGCGCCACACACCGGCCGGCCTGGCCCATGCCTCGTGCACCGCCGCCGCCGCCTTGCGCGCCATCGCCGCCCCTAGCGCGCTGCCCCCCCGCCGTTCGTTCCTCGCCAGCGCCCCCGCAGGGCTCGCTGCTGCCGCCGCCACAAGGAGCGCTCCATCGCCGGACCCGCTCGGCCCGGCCTCCCCGTGGTCGGATCTGACCTCCCCGGCCCGATCCGATGCCCCGACTCCTCCGGTGAACCTTCCTGTTGCCGGCAACCTCTCCTTCCAACTCCGGCCGCCTCCCCGTGCCATCTCCGGCGAACTCCGGCCAAATCCGCCGCCGTTTTGAGAACCATGCTACCTTAATCGAGAGGGGTATATTTTTCTAAGTCCCAGACCTGTGATGTTTTCATGCACTATTTATCATGTTTGAGTCCATCTTGATGCCCAAATCGTGGATGCAAGAGTGCTATAAGATGTTAGGTGCTGATTTTTATCAGTTTATGAGCATATGTCATTTTTTGCCATGATTATTGTGTGCTGCATATGGTCATGAGCTCTACATGTGTTTTTGGCTATGCCATGCCATCTTTACAGGGGTGTATGCCATGTATTTTTGTGATCAATGTGGTGACTAGCACAAGCATGCAAAGTAGCTCTCGTAATATTGCTGATTTCAAAGACTTAGAATTTCACAAAGTCATTTACCTGTTGTTATTTTTAATGACATGTATTCATGTTGCTACAGTGAGATCCATGCCTTATTTGAGTATGTTCAGTAAGGATGTTTTGGACATATGGTCGTGCTCTATTCATCCTTGCCCCTGTTTGCATTTATGGAGTGCCCTAGCATGACTCAAGCTTGCTCTACTTTTGCTATAAAATGTTCCTGGCAGATTGTTTACGTGTTAATCAATTTTGCCAAGGTTGTTGTAGTTGATCCATGCATGCTATGAGATTGTTCTTGCCATGGTTAGCTTCATGAACATGTCTTCTTGCTATTGCTATGCTTATCTTGCCATGTAATGCCTTGTGGCGAGTGAATCAAGCTCGCAAACATGCCTTCATAATTCTGTTTTTGCCATGTCCAGTTTTCTGCTAAGTCTGAATCTGTTAACGAAACTTGCTATGTTTACATGGGTGCCATCATATCTTCTGATCATTTTTGGCTTATGGTCAGTAAGGTACTTTTTTATATGCTTTGAGTAGATTCATGCCATGCCTTTGTTTGCTATGTTATGTTCCTGTAGCATGTTGTTATCTTGCCCTAAACATTGCTTCCTGATGTTAATTCCTGACATGTTAGTATTTTCACCAAGTCTATGAAGCTGATATCTTTTGCACTTTTGTCATGCTTGTTTGAACTTTCTCTTTTGTGATTTAGCCATAGCTTAGTGTTCATATTTTGTCAAGCATATTGTTTAGATAACTGTCATGTGCTTTGTTGCTATGTTGGAGTGCATTAGCTTAGTTCTTGTTGCATTCTAGATGGCATCGTGCTGTTAATCATAGAGTTGTGTCATTCTTGTTTTGCTTGCCATTTGCAAACCGTGCATCCGATTCCGGTGATCTTTATATCGATTTCGACCGAAATCAACTCATCTTTCCAGCGGCACACTTGGTTTGCCAAGTTGATGCCTTGATCAATCTCTTCCTTCCGAAGCACGCATATGCATTGCATATCACATCCCGTATATCATGCCATGTTTTGCATCATGTTGCTTGAGCATTGCACCGTGGTTGATTGTGGTTTCCTTTTCTTGTGTTCTTCCCTTGGGTAGAGCCGGCATACGAGTTCGTGATTGAGGAACCCATTGAGTACGCTTACGATGATCAAGCTTTTGTCTACTCTGAGAACTTTGTAGGCAAGATGACCATACCCTCGAAATCACTTCTATATTTGCTTGCTAGTTGTTCGCTCTTTTGCTATGCCGCGATACCTACCACTTGCTATAACATGCCTCCCATATTGCCATGTCAAGCCTCTAACCCACCTTTCCTAGCAAACCGTTGTTTGGCTATGTTACCGCTTTGCTTAAACCCCTCTTATAGCATTGCTAGTTGCAGGTGAAGATGGAGTTTGTTCCATGTTGGAACATGGATATTGTTGGGATATCATTATTATATCTTGTTTACTTTAATACATCTATATACTTGGTAATGGGTGGAAGGCTCGTCCTTATGCCTGATGTTTTGTTCCACTCTTGCCGCCTTAGTTTCCGTCATACTGGTGTTATGTTCCTTGATTTTGCGTTCCTTACGCGGTTGGGTTATAATGGGAACCCCTTGATAGTTCGCTTTGAATAAAACTCCTCCAACAAGGCCCAACCTTGGTTTTACCATTTGCCACCTAAGCCTTTTTCCCTTGGGTTCTGCAGACTCAAGGGTCATCTTTATTTTAAACCCCCGGGCCAGTGCTCCTCTGAGTGTTGGTCCAAACTAGAGCACCGTGCAGGGCCGTCCCTTGGCAACTTGGGTTACGTTGGCTCCTGTACGCTTAGCTTATCCGGTATGCCCTGAGAACAAGATATGCGCAGCTCCTATCGGGATTTGTTGGCACAACGGGTGGTTTTGCTGGTCTTTTTTTACCATTGTCGAAATGTCTTGTAACTGGGATTCCGAGCCTGATCGGGTCTTCTTGGGAGAAGGAATATCCTTCGTTGACCGTGAGAGCTTGTGATGGGCTAAGTTGGGACACCCCTGCAGGGTTTTGAACTTTCGAAAGCCGTGCCCGCGGTTATGGGCAAATGGGAATTTGTTAATGTCCGGTTGTAGAGAACTTGACACTTAACTTAATTAAAAATGAATCAACCGCATGTGTACCCGTGATGGTCTCTTTCCAGCGGAGTCCAGGAAGAGAACACGGTCTCGTGTTATGCTTGAACGTAAGTAGTTTCAGGATCACTTCTAGTTCATAGCCGTGCTTTGCTTCTCTTCTCGCTCTTATTTGTGTATGTTAGCCACCATATGTGCTTAGTGCTGCAGCTCCACCTCACTACCTTTTCCTACCCATAAGCTTAAATAGTCTTGATCACGAGGGTGTGAGATTGCTGAGTCCCCGTGGCTCACAGATTACTTCCAAAACCATATGCAGGTGCCGATGATGTCAGTGCAGGGGACGCTACCAATCTCAAGTGGGAGTTCGACGAGGATTCGAGATGTTACTATGTTTACTTTCCGGACAATCAGTAGAGGAGCCCAGTTGGGGAGATCAGGGATCTTTGCATTTGGGGTTGTCTTTCTTTATTTGGTTCCATTGTCGGACCTTGATTGTATTCTGGATGATGTATTGTTATATTTATGCATTGTGTGAAGTGGCGATTGTAAGCCAACTATCCCTTTCATATTCAGTACATGGGATGTGTAAAGATTACCCCTCTTGCGACATGCCTACTATGCGGTTATGCCTCTAAGTCGTGCTCCGACACATGGGAGATATAGCCGCATCGTGGGTGTTACAAGTTGGTAATCAAAGCCATCCCTGATAACCCACAAGTATAGGGGATCGCAACAGTTTTCGAGGGTAAAGTATTCAACCCAAATTTATTAATTCGACACAAGGGGAGCCAAAGAATACTCTCAAGTATTAGCAGCTGAGTTGTCAATTCAACCACACCTGGAAACTTAATATCTGCAGCAAAGTATTTAGTAGCAAAGTAATATGATAGTAGTGGTAACGGTAACAAAAGGTAACAGTAGTAAAAGTAATGTTTTTGGTATTTTGTAGTGATGATAACAATAGCAACGGGAAAGTAAATAAGCGAAGAACAATATAGGAAAAGCTCATAGGCAATGGATTGGTCATAGAGAATTATGTCGGATGCGGTTCATCATGTAACAGTCATAACCTAGGGTGACATAGAACTAGCTCCAGTTCATTGATGTAACCTAGGGTGACAAGCATTCAGCATAGCAAAGTCATAGCAACATCAATCTCAGAACATAGTGGATACTAGGGATCAAAACCTAACAAAACTAACTCGATTACATGATAGATCTCATCCAACCCATCACCGTCCAGCAAGCCTATGATGGAATTACTCACGCATGGCGGTGAGCATCATGAAATTGGTGATGGAGGATGGTTGATGATGATGATGGCGACGAATTCCCCTCTCCAGAGCCCTGAACGGACTCCAGATCAGCCCTCCCGAGAGGTTTTAGGGCTTGGCAGCGGCTCCGTATCATAAAACGCGATAAATTATTCTCTATGGTTTTTTTCTCCCTGAAACACAATATATGGAGTTGGAGTTGGAGTCGGAGAGGCACCAGGGGGCCAACAAGGTAGGGGGCGCGCCCTAGGGGGGCAGGCGCGCCCCCACCCTCGTGGAGAGGTGGTGGCCCCCCTGGCCTTCATCTTTTGCAGGTATTTTTTATATTTTCCAAAAAGTTGCTCCGTGAAGTTTCAGGTAATTCCGAGAACGTTTGTTTCTGCACATAAATAACACCATGGTAATTCTACTGAAAACAGCGTCAGTCCGGGTTAGTTCCATTCAAATCATGCAAGTTAGAGTCCAAAATAAGGGCAAAAGTGTTTGGAAAAGTAGATACGTTGGAGACGTATCAACTCCCCCAAGCTTAAACCTTTGCTTATCCTCAAGCAATTCAGTTGACAAACTGAAAGTGATAAAGAAAAACTTTTACAAACTCTATTTGCTCTTGTTGTTGTAAATATGTAAAGCCAGCATTCATGTTTTCAGCAAAGATTATAACTAACCATATTCGCAATAATACTTAGGTCTCAAATTTACTCATATCAATAGCATAATCAACTAGCGAGCGATAATAAAAAATCTCGGATGACAACACTTTCTCAAAACTATCATAATATGATATAACAAGGTGGTATCTCGCTAGCCCTTCCTGAGACCGCAAAACATAAATGCAGAGCACCTTTAAAGACCAAGGACTGACTAGACATTGTAATTCATGGTAAAAGAGATCCAGCCAAGTCATACTCAATGTAAACTAACAATAATGAATGCAAATGAAAGCGGTGCTCTCCAACTGGTGCTTTTTAATAAGATAGGCCCTTCGCAGAGGGAAGCGGGGATTTGTAGAGGTGCGAGAGCTTGGTTTTAAAACAGAGGTGAATAATATTTTGAGCGGTATACTTTCATTGTCAACATAACAACCAAGAGATGGAGATATCTTCAGGCGGTTCCCAAACAGAATGGTAAAGTTTATACTCCCCCTTCCACCAACAAGCATCAATCCATGGCTTGCTCGAAACAACGAGTGCCTCCAACTAACAAGAGTCCCAGGGGGAGTTTTGTTCGCAATTATTTTGATTTAGTTTGCATAAAGCATGGGACTGGGCATCCCGGTGACCAGCCATTTATCTTGTGAGTGAGGAGCGGAGTCCACTCATCTTGAGAATAACCCACCTAACATGGAAGATACAGACATCCCTAGTTGATACATGAGCTATTCGAGCATACAAAACAGGATATTTATTTGAAGGTTTAGAGTTTGGCACATACAAATTTACTTGGAATGGCAGGTAGGTACCGTATATAGGTAGGTATAGTGGACTCATTTGGATGCAAGCATGAGTAGGATATAATCCACCATGAACATAAATATCATGAAGGCTATGTTAATTTTGTTTCAACTACATGCGTGAACATGTGCCAAGTCAAGTCACTTGAATCATTCAGAGGAGGATACCACCCTATCATACCACATCATAACCATCTAAATAGCATGTTGGCACGCACGGTAAACCATTATAACTCATAGCTAATCAAGTATGGCATAAGAAACTATGATCTCTAGTTGTCATTGCAAACATGCTTATTCATAATAGGCTAAATCAGGAATGATGAACTAATCATATTTACAAAAACAAAAGAGGTCGAGTTCATACCAGCTTTTCTCATCTCAGTCAGTCCATCATATATCATCGTAATTGCCTTTCACTTGCACGACCAAACGATGTGAATAATAATAATAGTGCACGTGCATTGGACTAAGCTGGAATCTGCAAGCATTCAATAAACAGGAGAAGACAAGGCAATATGGGCTCTTTTGTCAGATCAACAATTTAATCATGGTCTTCTCCTATCGACCCCCAAAGAAAAGAAAAGAAATAAAACTATTTACACGGGAAAGCTCCCAACAAGCAAAAAAAGAACATGAAATCTTTTTGGGTTTTCTTTTTAATTACTACTACAAGCATGGAAAGTAAACTAATTAAAAGCTACAACTAATTTTTTTCTTAAGGTTTATTAAACACACAAGAAGAAAGCATAAAAAGAAAATTGAACTAGCATGGATGATACAAATGAAAAAGTATGTGCACCGACATCTACCAATGAGTGTGTGAACATGAATGTAATGTCGGTGGGAAATACGTACTCCCCCAAGCTTAGGCTTTTGGCCTAAGTTGGTCTGTGGCCACGGCTGGCCTAGCGGATATCCATAATAATAGTTGGGGTCGTACTGAGATGGAGCGGCTATCGCCTCCTGAGCTGCAGCGTGGCGATGAGCGGCCTCCGCTCTCCTCTCATACTCATATGCCTCCTCTCTGGTAATAGTATATCTTCCTTTTGCCTGATGATCAAAGAAGGTAGGAGCCGGGAGAGTAATATGGACAGCACGGCGTCTGTCAAAGATTAGTCGATACTGGAGAGGTGATTCATTCCTTTCGACAAACTGGTGGTGAACCATAGCATTAAAGTCTCGGTAAGCAGGAGGTAATTCAATATCATCTTCGCGTATGGCTATACCAAGAAAATTAGCTATGCGGGTTGCATAAATTCCTCCAAAGAAATCTCCATTAAATCTATTAAGATGCAACCTATGTGCAACAATGGCTCCCAAATTATAAGATTTACCTCCTAACACAGAACTCCTAAGAATACTGAGGTCAGGAACACACATATGACATGCTTCATCTTTACCATTTATGCATCTACCTATGAAGAGAGCAAAATAATGTATAGCAGGAAAGTGAATGCTCCCTATGGTGGCTTGTGTTATATCTCTAGATTCTCCCACAGTTATACTAGCAAGAAAATCTCTAAATTCAGATTTGCGAGGATCCCTTATAATACCACATTGTGGAAGTTTGCAAGCAGTGGTAAAGTCCTCTAAGTTCATAGTATAAGAATTTTCATAAAGATCAAACAGGACAGTTGGAGAATTGCATGAAGTTGAAAATTCAAACCTCCTCACAAAGGTACTGGTGAGGTTGTGATACTGCTGCACTTCTCTTCCTTGAAGCTCACAAGATTGGCGTTATGCAAATATGCATTGAATTCTTCTTTAATTCCTGCTCGATCCATAAAATTTCCAGAAAGCCACTCACAAGGACGCACTGGAGCGTCTCTTGGTGGCTCTTCATCAGCATCACGCATTGCAAGTCTGGGTCCTTGCTTCCTTGAGGAACCACCTTGGAACATTTTCCTATGCATTTTTCTTCCTCTAAAAAATTCTGAATTTTTTTAGTAACTTCAAAATAAAAGTAAACCAAACTCAATAATATTGATAGCAACTACTCCTACAAGTGCCTAGGGCCTATATCATGGATCAAAACTACTTTTGACCGAATAAATTTGACATGCAAGCTCAAGAACAGGGTCACCTAAGCAGCAAAAATTTGCAATGAATAAAGCACTAGAACAAAAACTAATTGGACCAATGGAGGAGTCACATACCAAGGAACAATCTCCCAGAGCAGTTTTGTGAGAGGTGCTTTGAGCAAGGAGATCGAAAATGGCAGCAAAACGAGCTTGGGCTCGGGTTTTGTCGGTGTTCTGGGAACGGGGGTCCCCAGACTTGCCTGCCTGCGGCCTGCAGCGTGGCTCAAAGGGGGCCTGGCACGGCCCATCTTCACCAACACAAGACACAAGACCCTCGCGAGGGGCCAAGCCTCGCGAGGCAAACGACGTGGAGCTTCCTCAGGCGCGGCCTCGTCAGGCTGGCTCACGAGGAGGCGGAGAAACCAAGGCGGGGTACCTCGCGAGGTGCCCGTGACGCAAGCCATGATGACTCAGGGCGCCAGGCGGGTGCCAGCCCGCGCAACGTCCTCCTTTCCTCTTTGGTGCAAAGGGAGCAAGCGCACCCGCGGAGTACCGAGGCATCAGGCAAAGGTTGCCATTTCGGTGCAACGAGACCAAGACCAGGAGAACTACGAGATGGAGGTCACTGTGGAGCCCAAGACGGCGTCATCACCAGAGCTTTGCGCAGGCGAAGACTGCTTTTGTCAGGATAGTTGATACTTGCTGTCCCCCTTCAAATTAGCCCGCCATTGTTGGCTCCCTTCCTGCTCAATATTTGGGAAGAGGACCAGGGCCTCTATAAATAGGACCAGCCACCCACACAGCAAGGGGGCCGGCAAGTAAGAGTAAGGCAGTGAGTGAGAGAGAGTGAGAGAGAGAGAAAGGTGGCTGAACTCCTCCCAGTAGTTCATCGCCCCATCCAAGAATAGACCCTCGCGAGGCTGTTCTTCCTTGTATTGTTCATCATCATCAGCCCCAAGAGGCAATCCACCCACCACACACTGGAGTAGGGTATTACACCACAACAGTGGCCCGAACCAGTATAAACCTTGTGTCTCTTGTGCAGTTCTTTCGGTAGTCTAGATCTTTGCGAGACGGAGAGGTAGAAGGCGTAATCTCCGCGCGCACCCCAGTGTTCGAACCTTAAGGGTATGCCGGAACCCGAAATCCGACATTTGGCGCGCCAGGTAGGGGTGCGCCGGAATTCGTCTTCCACCACCCCGTTCTCCTCCTACCGTCACATCCATGTCCGACGCTCGTCGGGCCCGCGCTAAGCGCCGGGCCGCCATCGCTTCCTGCGTCGCCCAGATGGCGCCCGTCGGCGGACGTCCTCGTCATTCCCCGTCACCCGCCATCAACGCCGCCACCGGCCCAGCGGGGGGCGAGCAGCAAGCGTCGTCTCAGCATCCATCCGTGTGGCAAGACGGCCGCACCGCTACTCCATCGCTCACACCAGCTGTTTCTTCATCCCGTGCGCTCCGCGCACCCTTGGAGGCTCGAGCTGCGCTCATCGCGGCAAACGAGCTCCTACGCTACCGTCCAGTCGATGACGTCTACGAAGAGTGGCTCGACCGCGTCGCCGAGCTCGTCCGTGCCGCGGGGGGCTCTCCTGCGCCATCCGTTCCGCCGCGCCGCACCCCGCCCCGCGCGGGCAACGAAGCTCCGGGGGCGTACCAGCCGCCTCCTCTCCAAGAAGATGCCATGGCTCCAAGGCGCGTGGCCCCTGGGCGGAACCCGCTCCGTCAGGTGCCAGCGTAGCAAGAACGGAGCTACCAAGAAGTCCCTCGCCCGCAAGGAGCTGCCCGGGCGCTCCCTGCTCCGGCACGCCGCGACCCTGTTCCGGCTCCGGCATGCCAAGACCCCGCGCTGCTCCTAGCTGCAGTGCGTGGGGACCCTCAAGACCGAGCTCTCCACCAGCCGAAGCCTTTCATGGCCACCGCAGGCTGCCGTGCCTACACCACCGAGCTGCGTAGCGTCGCGTGGCTCGGCAAGTTCAAGCCAGACCTGCCTCCTCGTTACGATGGCACGACTGACCCTGCCGAGTTCCTCTAGCTCTATGAGCTGGGCATCGAAGCTTCCAGCGGGGACGAGAAGGTCATGGCGAACTGGTTTCCCATGGCGCTCAAGGAAGGAGGTCGCACCTGACTCCTGAATCTGGCTCCAGGCACGATCTCTTCCTGGGACTAGATGCGCACCCGCTTCATCGCCAACTTCCAAGGTACTCGCGACCGGCCACCCGCTGTGAGCGACATGCGCCGCATCAAGAAACAACCCGGGGAGACCCTGCAAAAGTACATCCAGCGCTTCAACAACGCATGCCTCAAGATCCCCAAGGTGTCCGAGGAGGCCATCATCTCGGCCTTCTCCGATGGTGTGCGCGACGTCAAGATGAAGGAGGAGCTGGCGATGCATGAAGACCTGTGCACCTCCCTGGAGCTGTTCAACTTGGCGACCAAGTGCGCCAGGGCTGAGGAGGGACGCCTCTCCCTCCTCGAGCTGCCTACCGCAGACCCAGAAGAGAAGAATCCCAAGGCGAAGGACGTGAAGCGCAAGGGGGCTGCCGTGCTCGTGACAGAACCAGACACCAAGCGGGGCAAAGATCAGCCTGAGTCCTCCCGGGGCGGTCGGTACTGTGTGTACCACGACCTCCACACGCACAACACCAACGAATGCCAAGAACTCCGCGCCGTGCGAGAAGGAAGGATCGGCCGTCGTCCCGAACGCGCCAATTGGGGCTACGGCCGAGGAGGAGGAAGAAATGCAGGACGCTGGGAAGACCGCGCCCGCGCCAAGGGTGGCGCGATCAACCTCGCGAGGATCGCTGGCGAGACCTGCCTCGCGAGGGGGACTGGAGGGATCAACCTCATGAGGATCACCCATAGGGCAACGCAGGCCTCCCTCCACTGCCGCGTCAGCCAAGGAGAAACGAGGACCGCCATCGAGACGAAGGGCCTGGGGGCTTCCAGGAGCCACGCGCAATCACCTGCATCCTGGGCGGAGCACAAGCCCCAGCCTCCCAACGCATCTTCAAGCAGTTTGCCCGCGAAGTGAACGCAGTCCTCCCCAGGCTTGAAGCAACGCGCCCTCTCAGGTGGTCGGCATGCACCATCACATTTAGCTCAGCGGATCAACTCAAGTGTTCGGCCACAGCCGGAGTCCTCCCGATGCTTTGCTCCCCAGTCATTAGCAATGTACTGGTCACCAAGACCCTCATCGATTGTGGGGCAGGGCTCAACGTCCTGTCCGTGGAAACGTTCAACAATCTCCATGTGCCTTATGACCAGCTTCAGCCAACCAAGCCCTTCTCCGGAGTCACCGACGGCTCCACGGTCCCGATTGGGCAGGTCCGCCTCCCTGTCACCTTCGGGGCACGCGACAACTACCGCACCGAGCTCATCGACTTCGACGTCGCCCACATCCGCCTGTCGTACAACGCCATCCTCGGGTACCCAGTGCTGGCCAAGTTCATGGCCGTGACTCACCATGGCTACAACGTCCTCAAGATGCCAGGAAGTGGCGGAGTCATCACGGTGCCTTGTGAAGAGAAGGATGCAGTGTGTTCCCTGGAGCGAGCCTTTCAGGCTGCGACACTGGAGCACCCGAATCACGGAAGCAGGAGGCTTCCCGAGACCACTTCCAAGAAGAGGAAGACATTGTCCGGACCGGCCCCTCAGGGCCTGCATCTGCCCAGGGGGAACCTCCTTCCATTGCATAGGAAAGCGCGCCCGGCGCCCTCCTCAGGCAGGGCTCGGGGGCTCTCCCTGGAGCGCCACCGACCTGGCCAGGGTCACGAGGGAGGCGCTTGGGCACCACATGGAGGCATGTTTCGAAGCACGTTTCCCTCAAGAAGGAGCAAGGCAAGGAAGGTCAGACCCGCAGGAGTTCATCGGCAAGGCCATTCAAGAACTACAGGAATCAGGAATCATGAGAGGTTGCCACCGTCTACCGGCTGTGGCTCCCCATCCAGGCAAGGATGGTAGGCTGCGCATCTGCATCGACGTACCAGGGCTCAACCAAGCCGCCACGATGGGGCGCCTCTGGCCCTCGCGAGTGGGGCACTACGGGGGGCCGCCCCACAGCTACGTTCGCATGCCTTACGGCTTGCCGAGCGTGGTTACAACGTGCCAGCGCCTCATGAGGGGCATCGTGGAGGCTCAAGAGGACAGGCGATCCACAGCCTTGGCGGAGATGGAGATGATTCGCGAAGAGCTACCAGTGCCTCCAGAGCCTCCCGAGGCCCCTGGGCCTGGGGACTCGTGAGGATCGACTTCCGCGGCCTACCGAGTATGCTGCACCAACACCCCTTCGCCCTCGACACCCGCAGGTGACATCTTACAAGTTTCATTTCCAGCTGGGAGCACCCTCCCAGGGCTGCATCGTTCCCAGGCCGCGTGAGTCCGTCCCTGCGGTATCTATCCCTTTTATTTCATGTCGTTAGCTTGCTTTGTTGGGGGCGCCCCTCGGGCTGCATCACCCCCAAGTCGCCCGGGCCCGATCCAGCAATGTCTACCTTCCCATCATCTATTTGAATGAATCCTCTCCTTCACGGCTAACGTGTTTGATCTAGTTGCCTGCTCAACTGACGCCAACCGACGGAATTGCTCCCACAATGGCACGACGCTTGCGCATGGGTCCGTCCCTGCAACACCGACAAACCTAAATGGCTGAGCTCTGGCCACGGCAGCCCCGCATGGTGCCACCTCGTCAAGCCTCCAGTGCCTCACCTCCCCTCGAAAGCAACTAACGGCAGACTGATAGTTGTCATGGCAACCTTTTCTTCCTTCTATGATGAGTTTACAGGATCCCCTAAGGGAGTTGCGGCAGGCAAGGCCTTCGCGGCGTTCCTTTCACTCTCGACCGCGCGAACCGCTTGCACGTTAAAGGGGGGTGCCTGAGCATCGCGACTTAGGGCTCCTACAGGCTCTCCAGCCCTCACCCTCTGGCCTTGACCACGGCATCGCGACCTGGCATACCAGTGACGGCTAAGACTAGCTCGGGGGCCGGGACCCAAGGATGTAGAGCAGAAAGGGGAGCAAAGGCGGGGGAGAAGGGGCACGCGAGGACCTCGTCGAGCGATTCCGCTCCTGCCGAAGCACGGACCTGACGACACACCAGGAATGATCCCCGACTCTCGAGATAAGTCACCGCCCAAAAGCACCGGCTATCGTAGCACTACCCCCGCACCTCATGCTATTCCGTGTCAGCGACGCCGCTCTCCTTTCTCACCGAGCGACGGCTGCTTGGGCGCCAAAGGGGACCTCTTGAGCATCGCGACTCAGGGGCTCTTATCGGACCCCGGGTCGCTCACCTCCTGGCCTTGACCACGGCATCGCGACCTGGCATACCAGCGATGGCTGACGCAGCCTTGGGACTGGGACCTGTCGGCGCAGAGCACCCAGCCCTCGTGAGGTTCGAAAGGGAGAACTGAGCTAAGACGGAATCAGCAACTCGCACAGCTCTACAGCAAGGGTTATGTATTAACAAACAGGATTACATGCACCTTACAAGCCCCCATGGGGCGCATTTTGATTCCTCGCAGGGAATGGATCTTAAAGGATGCTAACTAAACGCGCTCCTGCAAAAGATGCCATCATCAATAGTGGGCCGTCGAGCACCGGCGCCAACCCCATCCAGATCAGAGTCGGCGACGGCCAGACGAGCCCGCCCTGCTCCAGGAGCGGCGCCGGCTCGTGGGCTTGTAGCTGTCGTCACTCGTCGCCGGAGTCGTGAAGATCTCGCTGGAGTCGCCGGATCCCCCGGCGCCTCCGTCGCCTGCAGAGCCGCCAAGGGAGCGGTCGACGGGCCTAGCCCTCACCATGGCGAGGTCTTGGCCACCTCTCCCGGGGCAACACTCTAGCCGGCGCCCATCCGCGTCGAAGACCTTGAAGAACATCACCGAAGCGCCATCATACTCCAAGTGGACCGCCAAGACGCCCCTTACCCTGCAAACCCGGGCGATCTCTCTCCAGCCATGAGTCATGTAGACCTCGCCCGGGGCAACGACCGCGACCTCTGCCTCGGTCGCGAGGGTGCTGCAGCCGGCGTGCTGCAGCCAGAGCTCCAGAGGCTCCTCCGGCGGGATGATGGAGGCGACGAAGGGAGGCAGACGGATCCAAGACTGGAGAGGAATGGCGACATGGAGCACGAACTCTTGGGAGGAGCCCTCGGCGTGGACCCCAGGAGGAACAACCCACGCCTTCGTGACCCGTCGGCGCCGACGACGGCGCTGACCGCGGGGACTGGCATCGACCCCCTCGAGGCCCTTGACGTGGGCATACAAGGGAAGCGGGAACCCCGATGGAGCCCGCTCGCACCAAGGCCTCGACGCCACCTGACGGTCCTCCTCGTCCTGGCCACAGAGGGCGAGCCGTTTCTTCGGCGGGAGCGGGTCTGGTCCCTCTCGAGGGGCCTTTCCCTTCTCCGCTGCAGAGAACCGGCGGATCGGAGCCATCGCGGCAAGACGGAGCAAGGATCGGGAAGAAGGAGAAACAAGGAGGGATGGACTGGAAGGGCACGCGCAGTTCCGTACTTATAGCCGGCGAAGGCCAACCGCCGGCCTCCACGATCACAGGTAATCATGACACGATTTGCATGCAGGGACTTGTCCAACTCGCGCGATCACCAAGGCGACGTGGGGAAGCGGAGACGCCCACGTCCCATCAACTGCCACGCGGCGCCCAAGGCCGCAGGCTGTTTGGGCCCGCGGCGCTTCGCCCTTGCCCTTTCGCCTCTCGGCACGGCCAAGTCCGGGCGCGCCTTGGGCCAGGGGGCTACTGTCGGCGTTCTGGGAACGGGGGTCCCCAGACTTGGTTGCCTGTGGCCTGCGGCGTGGCTCAAAGGGGGCCCGGCACGGCCCATCTTCACCAACACAAGACTCAAGACCCTCGCGAGGGTCCAAGACTCACGAGGCTGGCTCACGAGGAGGCGGAGAAACCAAGGCGGGGTACCTCGCGAGGTGCCCGTGACGCAAGCCATGACGACTCAGGGCGCCAGGCGGGTGCCAGCCCGCGCAGCGTCCTCCTTTCCTCTTTGGTGCAAAGGGAGCAAGCGCAGCCGCGGAGTACCGAGGCATCAGGCAAAGGTTTCCATTTCGGTGCAACGAGACCAAGACCAGGAGGACTACGAGATGGAGGTCACCGTGGAGCCCAATACGGCGTCATCACCAGAGCTTTGCGCAGGCGAAGACTGCTTTTGTTAAGATAGTTGATACTTGCTGTCCCCCTTCAAATTAGCCCGCCATTGTTGGCTCCCTTCCCGCTCAATATTTGGGAAGAGGACCAGGGCCTCTATAAATAGGACCAGCCACCCACACAGCAAGGGGCCGGCAAGTAAGAGTAAGGCAGTGAGTGAGAGAGAGAGAGAAAGAGAAAGGTGGCTGAACTCCTCCCAGCAGTTCATCGCCCCATCCAAGAATAGACCCTCGCGAGGCTGTTCTTCCTTGTATTGTTCATCATCATCAGCCCCAAGAGGCAATCCACCCACCACACACTGGAGTAGGGTATTACACCACAACGGTGGCCCGAACCAGTATAAACCTTGTGTCTCTTGTGTAGTTCTTTCGGTAGTCTAGATCTTTGCGAGACGGAGAGGTAGAAGGCGTAATCTCCGCGCGCACCCCAGTGTTCGAACCTTAAGGGTCTGCCGGAACCCGAAATCTGACAGGTTTGAGCTGGATATTCGTTTTTAGGGGAGGAAGAAGGAGTGTGTGGGTGAAAGGATAAGTGGAGGAGGGCTACCGTGGGCCCACGAGGCAGGGGGTAGGGCGCGCCCAGGGGGTAGGGCGCGCCCTCCACCCTCAGTGCCAAATATTCTCAAATATTCTAGAAAAAAAATCATATTTAAATTTCAGGGCATTTGGAGAACTTTTATTTTCGGGGTATTTTTATATTGCACGGATAATCAGATAACAGACAGAAAAATATTTATTTTTATTTTATTTAATATAAATAACAGAAAGTAAAAGTGGGGCACAGAAGGTTGTGCCTTCTAGTTTCATCCATCTCATGATCATCAAATGGAATCCACTAACAAGGTTGATCAAGTCTTGTTAACGAACTCATTCCGAATAACATGGAACTGGAGAAATTTCGAATAACACTATGTTACCTCAACGGGGATATGCACATCCCCATAATAAGAATATCATATTTCTTCTTGACAGTAGGAAGAGGAAATTCAAAACCTCCAAATATAATCGATGGAACATTTCCAATAGAGTTGATACTATGAACTTGAGGTTGTTTCCTCGGAAAGTGTACCGTATGCTCATTACCATTAATGAAAAGTGACATTGCCTTTAGTGCAATCAATAACAGCCCCTACAGTATTGAAAAAGGGTCTTCCAAGAATAATAGACATACTATCGTCCTCGGGAATATCAAGAATAACAAAGTCCGTTAAAATAGTAACATTTGCAACTACAACAGGCACATCCTCACAAATACCGACAGGTATAGCAGTTGATTTATCAGCCATTTGCAAAGATATTTTAGTAGGTGTCAACTTATTCAAATTAAGTCTACTATATAAAGAGAGAGGCATAACACTAACACCGGCTCCAAGATCACATAAAGTAGTTTTAACATAGTTTCTTTTAATGGAGCATGGTATAGTTGGTACACCGGGATCTCCAAGTTTCTTTGGTATTCCACCCTTAGAAGTATAATTAGAAGCATGGTGGAAATTTCAGCTTCCGGTATCTTTATTTTATTTATAACAATTTCTTTCATATACTTAGCATAAGGATTCATTTTGAGCATATCAGTTAATCACATACGCAAAAAGATAGGTCTAATCATTTCAGCAAAGCGCTCAAAATCCTCATCATCCTTTTTCTTGGATGGTTTGGGAGGAAAAGGCATGGGTTTCTGAACCCAAGGTTCTCTTTCTTTACCGTGTTTCCTAGCAACAAAGTCTTTCTTATCATAACATTGATTCTTTGATTGTGGGTTATCAAGATCAACAGCAGGTTCAATTTCTATATCATTATCATTACTTGGTTGAGCATCATCATGAACATTATCATTAACACTAGTTTCAGGTTCATTACCAGATTGGGTTTCAGCATCAGAAATAGAAATATCATTTGGATTCTCAGGTGGTTCAATAACAGGTTCACTAGAAGCATGCAAAGTCCTATCATTTTTCTTTTTCTTCCTTTTAGAAGGACTAGGTGCATCTATATTATTTCTCTGAGAATCTTGCTCAATTCTCTTAGGGTGGCCTTCATGATACAAAGGTTCCCGAGTCATTTTACCAGTTCTAATAGCCACTCTAACAAAATTATCATTATTCTTACTATTCAATTCATTGAGCAAATCATTTTGAGCTTTAAGTACTTGTTGTACTTGAGTGGTAACCATAGAAGCGTGTTTACTAATAAGTTTAAGTTCACCTTTGACATTGGCCATATAATCACCCAGGTGTTCTAGCATATTTGAATTGTATTTCAATTGTCTACCAAAATAAGCATTAAAGTCTTCTTGCTTAGCCATAAATTTACCAAACTCATCTAAGCATGGGCTAGCAAACTTAGTAAATGGGATTTCAGCTTTATCATATCTATAGAGAGAATTTACCTTCACTACCTGTGTTGGGTTATCAAGACCATGAGTTTCTTCAGTAGGTAATGGATTAAGATCATATGTTTCTTCAATAGGCGGTAAATTAAGAACGTGTATTTCTTCAATAGGAGGTAAATTCTTAACATCTTGAGCTTTAATACCTTTTTCTTTCATAGATTTCTTTGCCTCTTGCATATCTTCAGGACTGAGAAATAGAATACCCCTCTTCTTTGGAGTTGGTTTAGGAATAGGATCAGGAATTGGCTCCGAAGGTGTCCAATTATTTTCATTTGTCAACGTATTATTCAATAGAATTTTAGCTTCATCCGGTGTTCTTTCCCTGAAAACAGAACCAACACAACTATCCAGGTAATCTCTGGAAGCATCGGTTAGTCCATTATAAAAGATATCAAGTATTTCTTTTTCTTAAGAGGATGATCAGGCAAAGCGTTAAGTAATTGCAGAAGCCTCCCCAAGCTTGTGGGAGACTCTCTTCTTCAAATTGCACAAAATTATATATATCCCTTAAAACAGCTTGTTTCTTATGAGCAGGGAAATATTTAGCAGAGAAGTAATAAATCATATCCTGGGGACTACGCACACAACCAGGATCAAGAGAATTAAACCATATCTTAGCATCACCCTTTAATGAGAACGGAAATATTTTAAGGATATAGAAGTAACGAGTTGTCTCATCCTTAGTGAACAGGATGGCTATATCATTTAATTTAGTAAGATGTGCCACAACAGTTTCAGATTCAAAGCCATGAAAAGGATCAGATTCAACTAAAGTAATTATATCAGGATCAACAGATAATTCCTAATCCTTATCGGTAACACAAATAGGTGAAGTAGCAAAAGCAGGGTCAGGTTTCATTCTAGCATTTAGAGATTGCTTGTTCCATTTAGCTAATAACCTCTTAAGTTCGTATCTATCTTTGCAAGCTAAAATAGCTAAAGAAGCTTCTTGATCAAAGACATAACCCTCAGGAATAACAAGTGATTCTTCATCATCACTTTCATAAGTATTATCAGATTCAATATTTTCAATCTCTCTAGCCCTAGCAAGTTGTTCATCAAGAAATTCACCAAGTGGCACAGTAGTATCAAGCATAGAAGTAGTTTCATCATAAGTATCATGCATAGCAGAAGTAGCATCATCAATAACATGCGACATATCAGAACGAATAGCAGAAGTAGGTCTAGGTGTCGCAAGCTTATTCAAAACACCAGGTGAATCAAGTGCAGAGCTAGATGGCAGTTCCTTACCTCCCCTCGTAGTTGAGGGAAAATCGTGCTTTTTGGATCTCTCAAGTTCTTCATAATGATAGGCAGATATAAATCCCAAGTGACTCAAAGAATAAAGCTATGCTCCCCGGCAACAGCGCCAGAAAATAGTCTTGATAACCCACAAGTATAGGGGATTGCAACAGTTTTCGAGGGTAGAGTATTCAACCCAAATTTATTGATTCGACACAAGGGGAGCCAAAGAATACTCTCAAGTATTAGCAGCTGAGTTGTCAATTCAACCACACCTGGAAACTTAATATCTGCAGCAAAGTATTTAGTAGCAAAGTAATATGATAGTAGTGGTAACGGTAACAAAAGGTAACGGTAGTAAAAGTAATGATTTTGGTACTTTGTAGTGATGATAGCAATAGCAACGGGAATGTAAATAAGCGAAGAACAATATAGGAAAAGCTCGTAGGCAATGGATCCATGATAGAGAATTATGCCGGATGCGGTTCATCATGTAACAGTCATAACCTGGGGTGACACAGAACTAGCTCCAGTTCATTGATGTAATGTAGGCATGTATTCCGAATATAGTCATACGTGCTTATGGAAAAGAACTTGTATGACATCTTTTGTCATACCCTCCCGTGGCAGTGGGGTCCTTACGGAAACTAAGGGATATTAAGGCCTCCTTTTAATAGAGTACTGGAACAAAGCATTAACACATAGTGAATACATGAACTCCTCAAACTACGGTCATCACCGGTAAGTATCCCGATTATTGTCACTTCGGGGTTAACGGATCATAACACATAATAGGTGACTATAGACTTGCAAGATAGGATCAAGAACACTCATATATTGATGAAAACATAATAGGTTCAGATCTTAAATCATGGCACTCGGGCCCTAGTGACAAGCGTTAAGCTTAGGAAAGTCATAGCAACATCAATCTCAGAACATAGTGGGTACTAGGGGTCAAACCCTAACAAAACTAACTCGATTACATGATAGATCTCGTCCAACCCATCACCGTCCAGCAAGCCTATGATGGAATTACTCACGCACGACGGTGAGCATCATGAAATTGTTGATGGAGGATGGTTGATGATGATGATGGCGATGGATTCCCCTCTTCGGAGCCCCGAACGGACTCCAGATCAGCCCTCCCAAGAGGTTTTAGGGCTTGGTGGCGGCTCCGTATCGTAAAACGCGATGAATTCTTCTCTTTGATTTTTTTTCTCCCAGAAACACAATATATGGAGTTGGAGTTGGAGTCAGAGAGGCACTAGGGGCCCATGAGGTAGGGGGGCGCGCCCCCCACCCTCGCAGAGAGGTGGTGGGCCCCCTGGCCTTCATCCTTTGCAGGTATTTTTTATATTTTCCAAAAAGTTGCTCCGTGAAGTTTCATGTCATTCCGAGAACATTTGTTTCTGCACATAAATAACACCATGGTAATTCTGCTGAAAACAGCGTTAGTCCGGGTTAGTTCCATCCAAATCATGCAAGTTAGAGTCCAAAACAAGGGCAAAAGTGTTTGGAAAAGTAGATACGTTGGAGACGTATCAATCCTCGACTTAGGAGCCCCCTGCTTGATCGAATCGCTGGCGTTGTTGAGTATATAAAAATGTTTTGAGTCTTATAGGATTATATATATCGGAGAGTAGGATTCTTTTTACTCCTTAGTCCCTTCGTCGCTCTCGTGAGGCCTCCTGACGTAGAGTTTTGACTCTTCTCTCCTCAAATTTCACGAATTTTTTTTTAGGATCGCGCGGGTATCTTGGAATTGTTCTGATGGTTTTGTGACGAGAACATTGTTCTTGGTGCCTCCTGACATTTAGGGGTTGTGGCAGTGTCCCGGGGAGTTGAGCTCCAAGGTGTTGTCGTCACAATTTTATCGTTGCAGTTCTGGAATACGTGAGTTCGCCGACATCGAAAATCTCTTTTATGCAGTTGTTGGTGAGATAACCTCGACGCCACCCAGTACTGCGGCGGGAGTTCGGGAGTATTGCCATAACTCGTATAACGGATGCTTTTCGAAGGTTGAGGTAAATGATTTCCGAAGGTTTCTTGGTTATGTGTTGAAGGATGGATACAGCTGGATGTAGGATTTGTTAGTTTTGGGTGAGATATTATGCTTCCCCTGTATCCCCAACACCTGATTGCATAACCAAAAAGTTTCGGGAGTTTATAAGTGGGAATTCAAGTAGCTCGTAGGATATCTTTCCAACAAACACATGATACGATATGGGATCTATCATATGTTTGTTCCGGCTTATTTTGCAAGACAATCCTTTGTTTTCTTTTATTTGTGGTATTCGAGTTGCTTAAATGTCAAATGTTGTTTCCATACCTTTGCTAAGCGGTGTTCTCGTATTCCTATGCGAATACAAATCCTTCTTGATCTTCGAGGTTGCCATCTCAATTTCTTTTGAACCGGTGTGTCTCTCTTCAAGTGGATCCGATCAGTTCAACATCTGCAAGATCGACTCAAGTCTACTCAATGTTGTTTGTTTCATCCGTCTCGAAGTTGCCTTTGTTTTCCCACCCTCCCACCCTTTTTCTTCAAGGATTCAGATCTCTTAATCATGTATCCTTTTATTTGTGAGAAATCCCTTCAGTCTTTTCTTTCAATGTTTTACCCGGTGTTTCTTATGAAGATTCTAATGGAGCTTCAAGTTCATCATTATTCGTTCCCTTTCTCCTCCGGTGGATTCAATTCAAGATTTTTGTGTTGATCATATCCCTTAACTCATTTCAAATGTTTTCCCATGCTGGTGCACCTCTTAATTGTTCACCTCTCTATTCAATTATTCTGGAGTGCTGAAGATCTATCAGAAGATTCACGTTTTCCATTCTCAATCCGTTCAAGTTATTTCAAGGTGGATACCTTGTTCAAGCCATTTAAATCAACCGGTGCATTATTTCCTCCTCAGTAATCTTTTCGACGGTGTATCTTTGAGTGGGCCCTAACCCACAGGCCTTTTCCCAGGATCTTACTTGGCTCTTCTATTTTTCAGGAGCTATCCTCAAATCCTTTCAAAGTTTGACGTAAGAATGAGTTTGTCATTAGCCATATGTCTTTCTCCAAGATCTTTCAAATTCTTTTCATCGTTGGTTCAACCTTTCTAATTTTCTTTTCTAGAGTGCCTCAACAATTCATGGTGGTGTTTCTCATCGTCATTCTCAACATTTGAAGACCGAAGAAGAGTTTCTCTCTTCAATCTTATCCCTTCTCTCGGAGATTCGTGGTTCTAGCATTATGCCATCCACTCTTAAATGTTCTCGACTGTGAAAATTCTTTTCACCCATTCGGAACAGTTTAGGAGTGTTTTCAGTTTGATTCTCCGGAGCCCATCATCTCAGAATTATTCATTCCAGCTTCCAGCTCTCGTTCTCCAAATCTTACCGGTGCATCATGCAAGTATTCTCTAAGCAGTTCATGATCTCTTCGTTCACTTGTATCTAAATTCTCTCAAGCATCTTCATTCATTTGCTAATTCTTCCCGGTGTTTCTTTATCTTTTCTTTGTTCATTTTCAATTCTTACGGTGGTTCGTTCAAGATTTCTCTTCCTTCATTATCATATCAATTCATTCATTGTTTCAGTCCTACCGGTGGTTCGTTGAAGACCTTCTCAAGATTACGATGTATCTCTCCTGAATCCTTTCTACGAGAATAAGTAGTATGCCAAATCTGTTGCTTGTCATCAATTTAAATTGGTGAAGGATAAGCATAATGTAATTCTTATTCTTGTTTCATCGAGTAAATTCAATTCCTTATTCTGGAGGTTCATCAAAATTCTTGATTTCATTTGTTCATCTTTCTTTTCCGGAGTTCCAAGTTTTTCCGCATTATCTCGTCACGAAGCTCCATCTTAATCATCGCAAGGATTCACCTTGTGTTTTCAAATTTCCTTTCTTTTTATCATCCTTTTGTTACCAGAGTTCTTCATGGAGGCTCTACATGATGGTTCATCAAAGACTTAATTCCTTCCCGAAGTGCTCATCAAGATTCTTTTCAGAGGAGCTCAAGTTTTCTTCATCTTGCACTCCGGAGTGCAATTGTTCTCCCTTATCTTTTGAGGTGATAATATATCATTCTTCAGTCACAAGAATGAGATATTTAAACCCATCAATCTCTTCATTGGAATTATGTTGGGTTATATTTCACCTAAAGCTTTCCCTAAGGATTGTTGCTAATTATGGTGCTTATAAATGACCCAAGTTCTTCATTTATCCTCCCAGTGAAATAAGTTTCTCGTCTCCTTGTTCATATCAATTCAATCTATCATTTCTGTTAGTGACATTTTCTACTTCATTCTTTCTTTCTTTCCAATGATCTATCTTCTATTCTTTCTTCCGGAGGCGTTGTGATGTTGCTCTCTTCGACCCATCATCTTGTTTTGTCAAGATCATGTTCTTTCCTTTGCTTATCCATTTAACCGGAGTGTTGTGCCCTCTGCTCAAGTTCTTTTCATCTTATCAAGTCTCGTATCTCTTTTCAACCGGAGTGCTATCCGAATTTGTTCTTCCTTGTTCCTCTTTCCTAACAGAGTGCTTTCAACTTCATTCATCTCTGTTGCATTCTTTCTTTCAATTTGTTCAACATCTCAAGGTTCTTTGGTTTCACTCATTTGTCAAAGAAGCAACTTAGTTTTACCTCTTATATTCCTCTTCCTTTTTGCCCTACGGTGCCATCCTAGATCTCGGGACGAGATCCTCTCGTAGTGGTGGAGTGTTGTAACACCCCGGATACAACTTTCCATATTCATACTCCGACTCTTGCCTTTTCCGGAGATGCGATACGATTTTCCCTCGTGGTTGGGTTTTGTCTTTGTTTTGCTTTTGTCCATGTCATGCATTCCATATCATGTCATCATGTGCATCGCATTTGCATCCATGTTCGTCTCATGCATCTGAGCTTTTTCCACGTTGTCCGTTTTGCAATCCGACACTCCTATGTCATCCGGCATTCCCCTTTTGCCTCTTTTCATGTGCAGGTGTTAAAAAATCTTTGAATGGAACGAGATTTGCCAAGCGGCCTTAGTACACCACCGGTAGACCGCCTGTCAAGTTTCGTGCCATTTGGAGTCCGTTTGATACTCCAACCATTAACCGGGGAACCGTAAAGGCCTCGTGTGTGTTGCAGCCCAACACCCCTCCAAAGTGGCCCAATAACCCATCCAATCCCCCTCCATCCTCTCGGTCGTTCGATCACGATCGTGTGGCCGAAAACCAAACCTCATTTGGACTCTCCTAGCTCCCTCTACCTACAAAAAGGTGCTCCCCTCCGAAATCCTCGCGCAGATAAACCCTAGATCTTCCTCCTCCGCGCGTCGGACATGTCCACTCCACCGCCAGACATGTCCGCCGCCGCTTTCGCCCAATCAGAGCTTGCCACTTGTCTCGCCGCCGTCCTCCCACCGTCGCGGCCCGCCCGGGCCCGGGGCAGGCCCGCCCGAGCCCATCGGAGCCTGGATCGGCCCCCACGCGCCGCCCGCGCTCGTCGCCTTTCGCCTTCGCGTCCCGCTCCGGCCACCGGACCACCCTCGCCGGAGTTTCCAGCTGCGCCGCATACCGGTCGGCCTGGCCCGCGCCTCGTGCAGCACCGCCGCCGTCGCCTCGCGCGCCACCGCCGCCCCTAGCGCGATGCCCCTCCGCCGTTCGTTCCTCACCGATGCCCCCGCAGGGCTCGCCTCCGCCGCCACCGCAAGGAGCGCCGCCCGGCCTCCCCACGGTCGGATCCGGCCTCCCTGGCCCTAGATCCGGTGCCCCGACTCCTTCGGCGAGCCTTCTCGTCACCGGCAACCTCTCCTTCCAACTCCGGCCGCCTCCCCGTACCATCTCCGGCGAACTCCGGCCAGATCCGCTACCGCTTTGAGAACCGTGCTACCTTAACCGAGAGGGGTATATTTTTTTAAGTCCCAGATCTGTGATGTTTTCATGCACTATTCATCATACCATAACTTCATGACCGTTGCTCCGTTTTGTGCGTGCTATATATCAAAATGTTCATCATGATGTTCTCTTCATTTTGTTCCATTGTGACATGCTTGTTTGAGTCCATCTTGATGCCCAAATCGTGGATGCAAGAGTGCTATAAGATGTTAGGTGCTGATTCTTATCAGTTTATGAGCATTTGTCATTTTTGCCATGATTATTGTGTGCTGCATATGGTCATGAGCTCTACATGTGTTTTTGGATATGCCATGCCATCTTTACAGGGGTGTATGCCATGTATTTTTGTGATCAATGTGGTGACTAGCACAAGCATGCAAAGTAGCTCTCGTAATATTGCTGATTTCAGAGACTTAGAATTTCACAAAGTCATTTTACTGCTGTTATTTTTTATGCCATGTATTCATGTTACTACAGTGAGGTCCATGCCTTATTTGAGTATGTTCAGTAAGGATGTTTTGGACATATGGTTGTGCTCTATCCATCCATGCCCATGTTTGCATTTATGGAGTTCCCTAGCATGACTCAAGCTTGCTCTACTTTTGCTATAAAATGTTCCCGGCAGATTGTTTACGTGTTAATCAATTTTGCCATGAGATTGTTCTTGCCATGGTTAGCTTCATGAACATGTCTTATTGCTATTGCTATGCTTATCTTGCCATGTAATGCCTTGTGGCGAGTGAATTGAGCTCGCAAACATGCCTTCATAATTTTGTTTTTGCCATGTCTAGTTTTTTGCTAAGTCTGAATCTGTTAACGAAACTTGCTATGTTTACATGGGAGCCATCATATCTTCTGATCCTTTTTGGCTTATGGTCAGTAAGGGACTTTTGTTATATGCTTTGAGTAGATTCATGCCATGCCTTTGTTTGCTATGTTCCATTCCTGTACCATGTTGTTATCTTGCCCTAAAAATTGCTTCCTCATGTTAATTCCTGACATGTTAGTATTTTCACCAAGTCTGTGAAGCTGATATCTTTTGCACTTTTGTCATGCTTGTTTGAACTTTCTCTTATGTGATTTAGCTATAGCTCAGTGTTCATCTTTTGTCAAGCATCTTGTTTAGATAACTATCATGTGCTTTGTTGCTATGTTGGAGTGTAGTAGCTTAGTTTCTTGTTGCATTCTAGATGGCATCGTGCTGTTAATCGTAGAGTTGTGCCATTCTTGTTTTGCTTGCCATTTGCAAACCGTGCATCCGATTCTGGTGATCTTTATATCGATTTTGACCAAAATAAACTCATCTTTCCAGCGGCACACATGTTTTGCCAAGTTGATGCCTTGATCAATCTTTTCCTTCCGAAGCACGCATATGCATTGCATATCACATCCCATATATCATGCCATGTTTTGCATCATGTTGCTTGCGCATTGCACCGTGGTTGATTGTGGTTTTCTTTGCTTGTGTTCTTCCCTTGGGTAGAGCCCGGATACGAGTTTGTGATCGAGGAACCCGTTGAGTACGCTTACGAGGATCAAGCTTTCGTCTACTCTGAGAACTTTGCAGGCAAGATGACCATACCCTCGAAATCACTTCTATCTTTGCTTGCTAGTTGTTCGCTCTTTTGCTATGCCGCGATACCTACCACTTGCTATAACATGCCTCCCATATTGTCATGTCAAGCCTCTAACCCACCTTTCCTAGCAAACCGTTGTTTGGCTATGTTACCACTTTGCTTAGCCCCCTCTTATAGCGTTGCTAGTTGCAGGTGAAGATGGAGTTTGTTCCATGTTGGAACATGGATATTGTTGGTATATCATTATTATATCTTGTTTACTTTAGTACATCTATATAGTTGGTAAAGGGTGGAAGGCTCGGCCTTATGCCTGGTGTTTTGTTCCACTCTTGCCGCCCTAGTTTCCGTCATACTAGTGTTATGTTCCTTGATTTTGTGTTCCTTACGCGGTTGGGTTATAATGGGAAACCCTTGATAGTTCGCTTTGAATAAAACTCCTCCAGCAAGGCCCAACCTTGGTTTTACCATTTGCCACCTAAGCCTTTTTCCCTTGGGTTCTGCAGACTCAAGGGTCATCTTTATTTTAAACCCCCGGGCCAGTGCTCCTCTGAGTGTTGGTCCAAACTAGAGCACCATGCAGGGACGTCCCTTGGAAACTTGGGTTACGTTGGCTCCTGTACGCTTAGCTTATCCGGTGTGCCCTGAGAACGAGATATGCGCAGCTCCTATCGGGATTTGTCGGCACAGCGGGTGGTTTTGCTGGTCTTGTTTTACCATTGTCGAAATGTCTTGTAACCGAGATTCCGAGCCTGATCGGGTCTTCCTGGGAGAAGGAATACCTTCGTTGACCATGAGAGCTTGTGATGGGCTAAGTTGGGACACCCCTGCAGGGTTTTGAACTTCCGAAAGATGTGCCCGTGGTTATGGGCATATGGGAATTTGTTAATGTCCGGTTGTAGAGAACTTGACACTTAACTTAATTAAAAATTAATCAACCGCGTGTGTAGCCGTGATGGTCTCTTTCCGGCGGAGTCCGGGAAGAGAACACGGTCTCATGTTATGCTTGAACGTAACTAGTTTCAGGATCACTTCTTGATCACTTCTAGTTCACGACCGTGCTTTGCTTCTCTTCTCGCTCTTATTTGCGTATGTTAGCCACCATATATGCTTAGTGCTGCAGCTCCACCTCACTACCTTTTCCTACCCATAAGCTAAATAGTCTTTATCGTGAGGGTGTGAGATTGCTGAGTCCCCGTGGCTCACAGATTACTTCCAAAACCAGATGCAGGTGACGATGATGTCAGTGCAGGGGACGCTACCAATCTCAAGTGGGAGTTCGACGAGGATTCGGGACGTTAGTATGTTTCCTTTCCGGACGATTAGTAGAGGAGCCCAGTTGGGGCGATCGGGGATCTTTGCATTTGGGGTTGTCTTTCTTTATTTGGTTCCATAGTCGGACCTTGATTGTATTATGGATGATGTATTGTTATATTTATGTATTGTGTGAAGTGGCGATTGTAAGCCAACTCTCTATCCCTTTCATATTCAGTACATGGGATGTGTAAAGATTACCCCTCTTGCGACATGCCTACTATGCGGTTATGCCTCTAAGTCGTGCTCCGACGCGTGGGAGATATAGCCGCATCGTGGGTGTTACAAATACGTCGGGATAATCCTTCACAACTGGCACTTCCTCCTGAACAACTCCCGAAAGTGAATTCACTTGAGTCCTCCTTGGCGCATGCCTAGATACATACTTGATCCTTTTTCCCTCAGGGGTGGTGAGTAGTATCGACTTACTAGCACAGTCGATGTTTCCTCCATACTTTGATAACCAATCCATACCTAGTATTATATCCAATCATTATGACTCCAAAATTATTAGGTCTGAGGGAAAAACATGGCTACCAATGGTTAATGGTAACCGATCACACCATTGACTGGCCATATACTCCGCTCCTGGCGAGCTTACTAACATGGGTGACCTAAGGGCTAAGGTTGGCAATTTAAACTTGTCCACAAATCCCCTTGATATGTATGAATGCTATGCACCAGTGTCAAAAAGAACGAGAGTGGTAAATGACTTAATCAAAAACTTACCAATCACTGCGTCAGGCTGCTCTTCAACTTCCTCCATGTTGATGTGGTTCACCTGACCTCTGGTGAAGGGATTTGGCTTCTTTCCAGAGCTTCCATTTCCATTGACATTCCTTATTTCAGGGCATTCATTGGCGTAATGTCCAGTCTTCCCGCACTTGAAATAGGTAACGTGACTCAGATCCTTCTTGGCGGGTGTTGCTGGGTTGGAACGGCTCTGACTGCTACTTCCTCCATTCCCATTTGCATTCTTAGGGCCACTGTGGTTCTGTGAACTCCCTCCATTGTGAGTGTTGGCGAATGTTACCACCATCAACTGCATACTCAACTCATCGTTCAACCCCTCCATAAACTTCTCCTGCTTCGCGGCATCTGTGGCCACATCGTCTGGGGCATAGCGCTAACTTGCAGAACTCATCCACGTACTGCCCCATAGTACGATTTCCTTGGCGTAAGTTGCAAAACTCACACTTCTTCATGCTCATAGCTCCGGTTGGGACATGTGCGGTGCGGAATGCTTGCTGAAACTGATCCCATGTGAAATTAGCCACGAGAAAAGTGGCAGTGTATTTCTCCCACCATGAGGCTGCGGGTCCATCCAATTGATGTACGGCAAAGCGCACCTTCTCAGCATCTGTGCAACCTGAGGTGGTTAGTGATACGTCCATTTTGCATCATGCTTTTATATCGATATTTATTGTGTCATGGGCTGTTATTACACATTATGTCACAATACTTATGCATATTCTCTCTTATTTTACAAGGTTTACATAAAGAGGGAGAATGTCGGCAGCTGGAATTCTAGGCTGGAAAAGGAGCAAATATTAGAGACCTATTCTGCACAACTCCAAAAGTCCCGAAACTTCACGGGAGCAAGTTTTAGAATATATAAAAAATATTGGGCGAAAGAAGTACCAGAGGGGGCCACCCACCATCCACGAGGGTGGGGGCGCGCCCTACCCCCTTGGGCGTGCCCCCTGCCTCGTGGACCCTCTGGCATTCCTCTGATGCCCATATTCTGCTATATGAGGTCTTTCATCCTGAAAAAATCATAAGCTAGCTCACGAGACCAAACTCCGCCGCCACGAGGCGAAACCTTGGCGGAATCAATCTAGGGCTCCGACGGAGCTGTTCTGCCGGGGAAACTTCCCTCCGGGAGGGGGAAATCATCACCATCGTCATCACCATCGATCCTCTCATCGTTAGGGGGTCAATCTTCATCAACATCTTCTCCAGCACCATCTCATCTCAAACCCTAGTTCACCTCTTGTATCCAATCTTTGTCCCAAAGCCTTAGATTGGTACCTATGGGTTGCTAGTAGTGTTGATTACTCCTTGTAGTTGATGCTAGTTGGTTTACTTGGTGGAAGATCATATGTTCAAATCCATTATGCATATTAATACCCCTCTGATTATGAACATGAATATGATTTGTGATTAGTTACGTTTGTTCCTGAGGACATGGGAGAAGTCTTGCTATAAGCAGTCATGTGAATTTGGTATTCATTCGATATTTTGATGAGATGTATGTTGTCCTACCTCTAGTGGAGTCATGTGCACGTAGATTACATGACACTTCACCATTGTTTGGGCCTAGAGGAAGGCATTGGGAAGTAATAAGTAGATGATGGGTTGCTAGAGTGACAGAAACTTAAACCCTAGTTTATGCGTTGCTTCGTAAGGGGCTGATTTGGATCCATATGTTTCATGCTATGGTTAGGTGTACCTTAATACTTCTGTTGTAGTTGCGGATGCTTGCAATAGGGGTTAATCATAAGTGGGATGCTTGTCCAAGGAAGGACAGTACCCAATCACCGGTCCACCCACATATCAAATTATGAAAGTACCGAATGCGAATCATATGAACGTGATGAAAACTAGCTTGACGATAATTCCCATGTGTCCTCGGGAGCGCTTTCCTTTATATAAGACTTTGTCCACGCTTGTTCTTTTCTACAAAAAGGATTGGGCCATCTTACAGCACCTTATTTACTTTTATTACTTGTTACTCGTTACAAATTACCTTATCACAAAACTATCTGTTACCTATAATTTCAGTGCTTGCAGAGAATACCTTGCTGAAAACCGCTTATCATTTCCTTTTGCTCCTCGTTGGGTTCGACACTCTTACTTATCGAAAAGGCTACGATAGATCCCCTACACTTGTGGATCATCAGTTTGCTCCCTTCCAATCTTGCAAAGACAGTCATCAACAACAATCGGCGTGGTGCTATTAGAGAACACCGGCAGATTCAACCTTAGAAAATGGGCTAGGCTGTCAACTGGTGGTGGTGGCGGTGGGTTGTTGTTGTTGTTGCCTTGGTTATGGACTAGCAACTGCATCAAGGCATTTTGCTGTTAGATCAACTGAGTGAGCTCCGGTGGGAAAGCAAATGCGGGGTCACGTCTCGGAGGCATCTGATAGGTTTAGAGGGGTGAGAACAGAATAGAGTGATGTCTAAAGAGAAGTCACTACCCATATGCACATGATACAAACACATTCATTTCACATCACTCAAATCAAACAAGATCATACAATCAATCTAAACTATCGTTACGAAATCTCGGACTATTACTATTTACATGGAGGAACACTAATGATAATATGGTGGTCGACTAGAAATTTTGATCGGTGGAAGACTCCATGATATCCGCTCCAGCTTCGTCTTAATCATCATCACTATTGGGGTCCGAGTCTGTGTCGTCTATTATGATGTAGTCTTCAGGATGGTTGTCCTCTTCGGGTTCGGGATCTCCCATGAATATTCCTAGCTTCTTCTTCAGGTCTTCATTCTTCTCCAGTAGTACAACAATTTCCTCTTCATATCCATCTCATGTAGACTTGAGTTCCTCTTCCAGCTCCATGTTCCGGGTCATCACTTTCTTCATGTCTATCATATTGGCGTACATTTGGTTCTGCTGACGACGTATGTGTTGATTTAATTCATGTATGTAGGCTGCAATGGATTTGTCCTTCCTGATGCAGATCATCCCCCATTGCTCATCTTGGCGTCCACATATCTGGTAGATGGTGTCCTTAAGATCCTTGTTGTATACCTCGCTGATGCGTCCAATGGCGATGTGGGCGGCCATGCTCGGTCCTAGACTCCAGGTTGGTGCTTCAAAGGAAAACTCGATGGGCTCAGTAACTAGCGTGAATGTCCTTCCTGGAACATGAACTCGAATCATCCAGCCCTCCACTTCTGGTAGAGTGGCGATATAGGTCCAGGTGAAGCTTGGTATTCCAATGCTCAGGCACCTAGTTACTTCCTTCAAGTGTCGTCCGAAAGGGGTGTCGTCATCCGGTTGAGTGAACTTGTTCCTTGGGTCCGCCATCTATAGAGTAGAAATGGAGAAGAGTCAGAAATGAGTAGAGAAGAGTATCATGTGGCTTTTCCTAGTGGTCACGTCCTACAATCAGCATGTGCTCTGATACCATCTTGTAGCGACCAGACCTCAGACGGTCAAGTCTGTGTGCTTAAGTGTCATCCCTGGATCGGTATTGGTGACACACACAGTACTCGAGGATTTATTGCAGAGTTCAATCACACACTTATTACATCGAGTGTCTCAAAAAGAGTACTTATTACAATTGAATGGCCGAAGGCCATCTAAATAAGATAACTGTGGAAGCTTCAAAGATAAATGAGTCCATCCAACTCCACGGCAAAACTGAGTGCACGACAACGACCTAGCGCACCTTACTCTTCGTCTGGAAATTCGGCAACATAATACATTGCAGCCATGTAGGTCAGCAAATGGAATATGCTGGCAAGATAACACTATAGAGCAATGAACAGAATAACAATTATCACTACATGCATATATGGCTGGTGGAGGCTCTATGGTTATCATTTGCATAAAGCTAGTTTTTCCCTACATCAAAGGAATATATTTTATTTAACTACATAGTTTGTTGAAATTATTGAGAAGGTAACCCCAACTCAATCCCAAAATTAAAGAATTAATAACCCGACAAATTAATTAAGTAGAGTGATGAGATCAACATAATAATTCAAGCACCAAATACTCAAGATGTCCATAACCGGGGACACGGCTAACCATGATTAGTATGTACACTCTGTAGAGGTTTGCGCACTTTTCCCCACAAGACTCGACCACATCCATGATCGGATGATCGAGACATAGTCTTTCTGAAGCATTAACTCTTTACGATGGGTAGACAGTACCACCTACATCCCCTACATCTGCTAGCCTACCACTGAAAGAGGTCACACAACATACTCAACTATGCCAGAGCCCATAATAGCTTGTGGCTGCACACGGAAGTTTCCAGCATGAATAACATTATGATCCCTTTGAGCCTGGGTGGCAAACCACAGGATGATCACACAGGTTTCCCGGGATCTCCTTGGACAACACTGGTATATCCCCAGGTGCCCACAACCAATCCACCCAAACGTGTATTAAAGTAGCCACCTTAAGTTACCTTAGTTAATAATAACTCTCACATCTTTCATGAATTCTCTCAAACCAAACCATGTCCACTAGCATAGCAAAGCAATATAAGCATAACATAGTAACACCCAAAGTTTGAATATACGACAATAGGTTCCTACCCCATCAACTACTTCCCAACACCCACATGTTATCAAGTCCTACTCATGCAATGTTTGAGGGTTGAAACTAATGCATAAAAACTGGGTAATAAAGGGATATGATCAAAGTGTTACTTGCCTTGCTGATGATCGGCAAACCCTAGACATTCGTAGTAGCAAGCCTCGCACTCCGGAAACTCTATCGTGAACAAACAATAGCATACATAAGCACTCAAGCATAAGATGCAAAGGTAAAACCCAAAAGAAAAGATCTAAGCTGAAAGTTCAGGTGAAGAGCTTCGATTTGCAAAAAGAATCAATCAAATCAGAGTTACGAAACTCAAACTACGATCAAAAGAAATTCGAATTCAAATCTGCTTGAAACTAAATTTTAAATTTTCAAAACCATGTTCAAGTTGATTAACCGGATAGAGGGGAACAAGACAAAGATTTTGGCATTGGTTTCACTGGATTTGGACAAAAGAGCAAAAAGTAGAGAAGGTTTGAAGATCAGGGACTAATCTATGATAGAAGTAATTACGGATAGGTCCCTGGCCGAAAATAAAACTAAAAAGAAAAACCTAACGAACGAACTTCGCTAACAAAAACTAACGAACGACTTCGTTCCCTAACAGAGAAGATCGGGTGAGCGTTCGCTAATTAGCGAACCCTAAAAATAAAACGATCTAAATGAATAAACCGAAAAAAGGGGCGGGCGGTTATGTTTTATACCGGTTCGGGGTGGTAAAACTGGCGGCGGCGTGTTGCTCTGGCGAGCGGCGGCAGCGGCGTCGGGCGACGTCGGCGGCGGCACGCGGCATCGGCGGCGAGAAGTGGCGGGAGGCGGCGGCGTCGGCAGGTGGCGGCATGTGGCTGCGGCGGCGGTGGCAGGCGGTGGCGTCGGCTGGTGGGGAGAGAGGGGGGGGTCCAGCCTCGGATATTTAAAGAGGGGGTGGCAGCTTGGGGAGGGGGCAAGGACGAGGAGGCGGCGGAGAGGAGTCCGGTCCGGACTCGGCCGGCAGCGGCGAGGCAGACTCCCGCACGGGGAAGGCGGCGGCGGCTGGCCTGGGCCGGCTGGGCCTTCGGCCTGGTCGGTCGAAGTTTTTTTTTATAATTTCAGCAAACGAAAAAAATCCAAAAATAAAACTAAATAAAAATCCTAAAATCCCAAAAACAATTTTCACGGTCCTTTACTAATATTTAGGACAACATGAACATTTTTTAGGCTAAAAATACAATTTTCCCTAATTTACTCAAATAAAAATTTCAAATAAAATATATTTTTTAAAATTTAATTTCTATTATTTCCTCTGTTTTGAAGAAGTCATATTATCTTCTCTCATTATTTCTTTTAGTTTTGAAATAATCGGAAAAATAATTTCAAATAAAAATCACTTTGATCCAATTTACCAATTTTGAAAAATTCAAGAAAAAATTGATTTTATTGAAACCTCCAACTCTCTCAAATGGTCCTTGAGTTGCTTAAGGTCTCTAGGATCAAAATGTCCAAACAAAAAAAATAAAAAATGCAAAGAGCATGGATGCAAATGATGACCTAATGATTAACATCCAAATTGAAAATTGGCATGTTACAATCACATCATTCTCTAATGATGTGATCCCGTTCATCAAATGACAACACATGTCTATGGTCAAGAAAATTAACCATCTTTGATTAATGAGCTAGTCAAGTAGAGGCATACTAGGGACACTCTGTTTTGTCTATGTATTCACACATGTACTAAGTTTCTGGTTAATACAATTCTAGCATGAACAATAAACATTTATCATGATATAAGGAAATATAAATAACAAAATTATTATTGCCTCTATGGCATATTTCCTTTAGATGCAAGCGGAGAGAGAGGATTGTGTGTGTGTGGTGGGGACGGAGCTGCGGCCACTTGGGCGCCCCATTAATATGGAGAGAGGCGGGCAGCGGTCAAACCGCTGGCTCGCCTCCCGGTAAGCCTGCTCACCGTACTGCTGGCATGCCTACCGTCATTTCACAAAGCTACTCGCTCGCTTCCCGATGACACTGTGCAGCGAGCATGCCTCCCGTCAATTGACACACTTGCACGCATGCCTCTCGGTCTGCCTGTGCGGCGGACTGCTCGCTTGCGTCCCGTCAACTCCCACCTGCTCACATGGCACACGGGTCGCGTGGCGGCACATATATTTTTTTATTTGATGATTAATGTTGTTGCTTTATTGCTTAACCTAAGCATGGCATGTATCCATTGTTGGTCTAACACCCACGGTTTGAATAAATAATCCGTTTGTGATATTGGTTCCCAATTATTAATAATCTCCTGTTTGTAAGAAGATAAAGATCATATCAAAACTGGTCTCAAATTTGACAAAAAAAGTACAATGCCACTGTGTATTGGTGTCCATATGACAACACGATAAGTTTCATGAATTTCAAATAAGTTTTGGATGTACTAGAATTTAAAAATCAAGATTCTCAATGTTTGAAATTTCTTGCACGGGGAGTAAACATGCACCCACTAAGACACATGTGTTTTTCCAATCCATTTAGGTGCACTGTCAGGTGTGCATGTAGCTCAAAATTGATTTTTGCACATTATACCCCTAGAAATTCAATCAATGTACTAAAATGTCTTAATGATCTCTGTTTTTTTCAAAATTAAAATATCCCTCCTTTGGTAACATATGTTCACCGCGGGAAAATTTAACATGCATCGTAGTTGCGGTGGATGCGCGGTGTGTGTGTGTGTGTCTGTGCGTCTGGGGGGTGGCTGGCAGTACACTACGAGTCGTGAGCCACTGTGTGGGTTGGCCGTTTTGTGAGGCACGTGCCACATCAGAGTCGTGAATTCGTTATTTAAAACATTACACAACCCTTTCATACATACATGTTTTGGCCACACGCAGTCGGTGGTTGTCCTACATGACACTCACTCGCGTGTGACACTTTCTGTGGGCCCGCGAGGTCGTCGTCCATCAGTTTGACCAATAGCCGGCAGAGAGGTTAATTTGACCAGCAAGGTAGAACTTTTTTTGTTTGTGTTATGGCGGGAGTATATAGTACGCGTCGAAGAGGTGGGAGGGGACTAGTATATATACTATATGTACGCGTCCGTGAACAAGTACACCTCATTCAGTGTCGGGACTTTTCGGTTTTTGAGGCACATGCCACATCAAAGTTGTGAATTGGCTATTCAAACATCACACAACACCACTTTGGGCCACATGCATGCAGGCAGTGGTTATCCTAGGACACTCACGTGTGACGCTTCCATCTGTGGACCCGCGAGGTCACCATCAATGCATGCATCACTTTGACCTACATCGGGAGAGGTTAATTAATTTTACCATCAAGGAGGATTCTTTTTGGGTTGTATTACGGTAGGAGCATATAGTATGCATCGAAGAGGGGGGAGGGACCATCATATGTAGTACGCTTCATGAACCTCGCTCTGTGTGGGGACTTTACGGTTTCCAAGGCGTGTGCCACATCAAATTTGTGCATTTTGGGTATTCAACATATGTTTGGCCCACATGCAAAGTGATGGTGGTTGTCCTCTCACACCCACTCACGCGGTTATCAACGATATCGATGCATTCCATCTATGGGCCCGCTTGGTCCATCACTACTTTTCCTGACAACAAGAGAGGTTAATTTGACTTAGGAGGGGATTATCTTTTTGTTTGTAATATGGTATATAGGTCATGCTCTGGGATGACATGTTAGAGTTTGAGCACACACATGCATGTGTACACATGAATCCCTCCCATAGAGTCGAAGTGGCCAGTACCACGACACGCCATGAACCGATCTCGCTCTATGTGGGGATGTACGATTTTCGACGCACGCTCCACATCAATGTTGTGAATGGTATTCAAACATGCATGCATGCACCACCTCCATACATATGCATGTAGTGGTTGTCTTCAAATGGTACACTCCCTCGCGTGGTATTGGTGACAAGCCTATGTATTCACGGGCCTGCGTGGACATCCATGATCACTTTGACTGACAACAAGATAGGTTACCATGGCGGATTCTTCCTTTGGTTCGTTCTATCGTAGTATAGGTCGTGGTGAGATTCAGGCCTAATTAAGTTTGAGTGCATACTATGCATGCATGCATGAATCCCCGTCATCGGCCCGAAGTGTGGTTTGACATACATATGCATTGTCAACTAACCCTCGCTCCGTGTGGGTATTTCTGGTTCGAAGGCACGGTGCCACATCAAAGTTGTTCCACTGTGTATTCAAACATCAACACCTCTCCATACATATGTTTGGGCCACGCGCAGGCAGTGGTTGTCTTCGGGGACTAGCTACTTGCATGATTATTGGCGAGGTAGCCCATCTCTGAGGTCGCATGGATGGCCATCAATTTTACCAACAACAAGAGAGAGGTTGTACGATCAAGGTGGATTATGCTTGGTCCGTTTTATGATACATCTTGGTGAGATGTGAAGGAAATATGCCCTAGAGGCAATAATAAAGTTGTTATTTATATTTCCTTATATCATGATAAATGTTTATTATTCATGCTAGAATTGTATTAACTGGAAACTTGATACATGTGTGAATACATAGACAAAACAAGGTGTCCCTAGTATGCCTCTACTTTACTAACTCGTTAATCAAAGATGGTTAAGTTTCCTGACCATAGACATGTGTTGTCATTTGATGAACGGGATCACATCATTAGGAGAATGATGTGATGGACAAGACCCATCCGTTAGCTTAGCATAATGATCGTTAAGTTTTATTGCTATTGCTTTCTTCATGACTTATACATATTCCTTTAACTCTGAGATTATGCAACTCCCAAATACCGGAGGAACACCTTGTGAGCTATCAAACGTCACAACGTAGTTGGGTGATTATAAAGATGCTCTACAGGTGTCTACGAACATGTTTGTTGGGTTGGCATAGATCGAGATTAGGATTTGTCACTCCAAGTATCGGAGAGGTATCTCTGGGCCCTCTCGGTAATGCACATCATGATAAGCCTTGCAAGCAAATGTGACTAATGAGTTAGTTGCGGGATGATGCATTACGGAACGAGTAAAGAGACTTGCCGGTAACGAGATTGAACTAGGTATGAAGATACCCACGATCGAATCTCGGGAAAGTAACATACCGATGACAAAGGGAATAACGTATGTTGTCATTGCGGTTTGACCGATAAAATCTTCGAAGAATATGTAGGAACCAATATGAGCATCTATGTTCCGTTGTTGGTTATTGATCAGAGATGTGTCTCGGTCATGTATACATAGTTCTCGAACCCATAGGGTCCGCACGCTTAATGTTGGATGACGATTTGTATTATGAGTTATGTGTTTTGGTGACCAAAGATTGTTCAAAGTCTCGGATGAGATCACGGACATGATGAGGAGTCTCAAAATGGTCAAGAGGTAAAGATTGATATATTGGATGATAGTATTCGGACACCCGAATGGTTTTGGAGTGTTTCGGGTATTTATCGGAGTACCGAGGGGTTACCGGAAACCCCCGGGGAAAGTAATGGGCCAACATGGGCCATAGGGGAGAGAGAGGGCAGCCCACAAGGGATGCCCCCCCCCCACGGGCAGTCCAAATTGGGCAAGGGAAGGGGGCACGGCCCCCCTTTCCTTCTCCCTCTCCCTCACCTTCCCCCTTTCCTCCTTCGAAAGAAGGAAGGGGGTAACTAGGACTAGGAGTCGAAGTCGGTTCCCCCCCATGGCCTGCCCCTATGGTCGGCCTCCTCCCATCTCCTCCTTTATATACGGGGGCAGGGGGCATCCCAAAGCACATTAATTGTTCTCTTAGCCGTGTGCGGTGCCCCCCTCCATAGTTTACTCCTCCGGTCATATTGTCATAGTGCTTAGGCGAAGCCCTGCGCGAATCACATCACCATCACCGTCACCACGCCGTCGTGCTAACGAAACACTCCCTCAACACTTTGCTGGATCAAGAGTTCGAGGGACGTCATCGAGCTAAACGTGTGTTGAACTCGGAGGTATCGTACGTTCGTGCTTGATCGGTTGGATCGCGAAGACGTTCGACTACATCAACTGCATTAAGCTAACACTTACACTTTTGGTCTACAAGGGTACATGGACACACTCTCCCCCTCTCATTTCTATGCATCTCCTAGATAGATCTTGCGTGATCGTAGGATTTTTTTAAAATTGCATGCTATGTTCCCCAACAGTGGCATCCGAGCCAGGTCTATGCGTAGATGATATGCACGAGTAGAACACAAAGAGTTGTGGGCAATCATAGTCATACTACTTACCACCAACGTCTTACTTTGATACGGCGTTATTGTTGGATGAAGCGCCCCGAACCAACCTTACATGACCACGTTCATGAGATCGGTTCCACCGACAGACATGCAACTTTAGTTGAATCGAATTTGACTAAGGCGGTCCTTTTTGAAGGTCAAAACAACACACTTGACAAAAAATCGTTGTGGTTTTGATGTGTAGGTAAGAACGGTTCTTACTAGAAGCCCGTAGCAGCCATGTAAAACTTTCAACAACAAAGTAGAGGACGTCTAACTTATTTTTGTGGGGGATGTTGTGATGTGATATGGCCAAGACATGATGTGATATACGTTATTGTATGAGATGATCATGTTTTGTATAAGTTATCGGCAACTGGTAGGAGCCTTATGGTTGTCGCTTTATTGTATGAAATGCAATCGCCATGTAATTGCTTTACTTTATCACTATTCGTTAGCGATAGTTGTAGAAGCAATAGTTGGCGAGATGACAACGACACTACGATGGAGATCAAGGTGTCAATCCGGTGACGATGGAGGTCATGACGGTGCTTTGGAGATAGAAATCAAAGGCACAAGATGATGATGGCCATATCATCACTACAAAAAAGACACATCCGTGACATTTTGGGCCGAACGATTTTTTATGTCCTACTTATGACACTTCTATGACGATAATTGTGACAAAACCTGGTATCATCATAGATGTGGTGGGGTCCTACTTCTATGACAAAAAAATCATGACAGAAAATGGGATTTTTTTTCCTGGGCGGGCCGGAGACACAGCTACATGACATTCTTTGGGTCGTCCATGACGGAAAAAACCATGGTAGAAGCGAGGGCGAGGAAAATATCATGGTGTTCCCAGTTACGATGGGTGGTCGGGGCCGAGCGATGCGCATTTCTCTCGTACACGCACGCGCGTGGGTGCGAGGCGTTGGGCTCTAACTGAACCTAAGCGAGGCGTTGGGCTCTAACTGAACCCGAGCGATTGCACTACAGGCTACGCGTTACTGAACCAGAGCGATCGATCGATGGCTATTAACTGAACCCGATCGAGCGATTCCTTCGCTACGGCTGCTAACTGAAGACGATCGATGATGCCTCTGGATGAATAGTGAGCATTGCTGGGGGGGTTCGATGAACAGTTCCCGGTGGGGGTGGATGAACAGGACCCCATGGTGTTGCCTCTGGATGAACAGGACCTCGATCGATCGAGCCGGTTGGGGCTGGATGAACAGGACCCCGTGGAGGGCTAGATGAACAGGACCACCCCGTGGAGGGCAGGATGAACAGTAGACGGTGGAGTGCTGGATGAACAGTAGCCCATGGAGGGGTGGTTGAACAGGAGCCCGTGGAGAGGGCTGGTTGAACAGTAGCCGGTGGAGTAGTGCGCGGTGGAGGCTGGATGAACAGGAGCCCATGGATGAACAGTCGCAGGTGGAGGCTGGAAGAGGTCGACAGTGGATGAACAGTAGCCTGTGGAGGATGGAGGGGGTCGACGGTGGAGATGAACAGTATCCCGTGGAGTCCCGTTTTGCGGTACGCCACACCCCTCCTGATGAACAGGACCCCGGTTTTGACCGTAGCTCTCCAACACAAGTCTGTTTCCTCCGTTTTGCCGTACGCCACACCCCTCCCGATCAACAGGACCCCCGTTTCGACCGTAGGAGGTCCGTTTCCTCCATTTTGCGCTACGCCGGACCCCTCCCGATGAACAGGATCCCGTTTCGAACATGGCCAGTCCAACACAAGGCCGTTTCCTCCATTCTGTGATACGCCAGGCCTTGTTTCCATCGGCTGTTCCGTCCAAGCCGGTTGGCTCCCACTCTTTTCGTTGCCTCCCGATGAACACGACGCATTCCGTTGCCTCCCCATGAACACAACGACGACGCAGTTTCTCCGTTCCGACCCAGCCATGTACACGAGCCTTGGCCGTACATACGCGCGAGTAGGCGTTCGAGACCCCGCCTGTATGTACGTACGTGGCCGTATTTACTTTCTTGCACCCTGGCCGTTGTACGTACGTGTACATGCTACATGCGCGCCTCTACTACGACACGTGCGCGCCTCTACATCGACCAGTATGTACATATACGTTCGTGACCAGAATGACAACGCTACGTACGATTCGACCAGGTAGGTCCCAACTGTCAGGCACTTCCTTGCGTGTGAAGATGTAGCTGGTGGGTCCCAGCAGTCAGGAGGCGAATCATTTTTTTTGCCCGGACGCACTTCCCTGCATGCGAAGATGTAGCTGGTGGGTCCCAGTAGTCAGGGGAAATATTTTTTGCAAAATACGGTGGCCCGGCCGATGGGTCGCCGCTGTTAGGTGGAGGAATAATTATTTTGCGCGTAATAAGGAGGCACTTCCTTGCTGCGGCCGTGGACCCAACTGTCAGCCTCTCCACGTACAGTACTCTTCCGATGGAAGTCGTTCCTTGACCACGTTGACCACGCCGCGCCGAGAGCACCAGGGCGGTGGACAATGGCAAGGCCTAGGAAGGGGACGACGCAGAGCCAGGGAAGACGCGGCAGTGGAAGCCCGCGCCTAGAGGAGTACGAGGGTTCACTAGTTTGGCTGCGGTGTAAGGCTGCCGTCGCTGCAGGGCCTGGCCAGCGGTGGGAATAGTAGGGAGCGGTGAGGCCTCCGCAGCAGCACAGCCGTCCACGGGAGGCAGCAGCATGCGGCACGACCGGCGCTGCTTTGGGCGGCTGGAGCAAAAGACCAGAGGTTGAAGAAGCACTACGGTCGTTGGATGGACATTGTACGGTCACTGGAGCTAGAATCGTTCATATTGACTAAGTTGACAAAGCACTACGTCCCTGTCAACTTAGTAGGCCCACAAGTCAGCTACACACCAAGGTGGGTCCCAAATAGCAGGGGGAGTATTCATTTTTTTGTGCGTAATAAGGCGGCACTTCCAGTGGGTCCGAGATGACAGCGGGGGGGACGTTTTTTTTCATGAAATATGGTGGCCCGTCCGGTGGGTCCCAGCAGTCAGGGGGAAACATTTTTTCGCCAAATACGGTGGCCCATCCGGTGGATCCCTGCTGTCAGGTGGAGGAATAATTATTTTCCGCGTAATAAGGAGGCACTTTCTTGCGGCTGTCTTGGACCCAGCTGTCAGCCTCTCCACGTACAGTACTCTTCCGATGATAGTCATTCCTTGACCATGTTGACCACGCCATGCAGAGAGCACCAGGGCGGTGGACAATGGCGAGGCCTAGGAAGGGGAGCACGCGGAGCCGGGGAAGACGCGGGAGTGGATGCCCACGCGTAGAGGAGTATGAGGGTTCACTGGTTCGCTGCGGTGTGAGGTTGTCGTCACCGCAGAATAACAGGGGGTGTGGGTGAGTAGAGGGATGGCCTGGCCAGCGGTGGGAGTATTAGGGGGCAGTGAGGCCTCCACTGCATCGCAACCGGCCACGGGAGGCAGGAGCACGAGGCACGACCGGCGCTGGTTTGGGCAGCAGGAGCACGAAGCACTACGGTCGTTGGATGGACATCGTACAGTCACTGGAGCTAGAATAGTGCATATTGACTAAGTTGACAAAGCCCTCCGTCCTCGTCAATTAGTAGGCCCACAAGTCAGCTTGCCACTATACTGGGTCCCAGCTAGCAGGGGGAGTATTCATTTCTTTGTGCGTAATAAGGACGCACTTCCTTGCGTGCGAAGATATAGATGGTGGGTCCAAGTTGTCAGCGGCGGTAATGTTTTTTCGTGAAATACAGAGGCCCTTTCGATGGGTCCCAGATGTCAGGTGGAGGAATCATTATTTTGCATGTAATAAGGAGGCATTTCCTGGCGTGCGGCCGTGGACCGAGCTGTCAGCCTCTCCACGTACAGTCCACTTCAGATGCATGTTGGTCGTTGACCAGGCCGCGCCGAGACCACCAGGGTGGTGGACGACGGCGAGGCCTAGGAAGGGAATGACACGAAGGCAGGAAAGACTCGGCAGTTTTTTCCCACGCGGAGGGGAGTACGACTGTATGAGGGTTTACTAGTTCGTCTGCCGTCGCCGGAGAATAACAGCAGGTGTGGGTGCATAGAGGGATGGCTAGGCCAGTGATGGGAGTATGGTGGGGCGGTGAGGCCTGCGCGGCAGCACAGCCGGCCGCAGGGAGGAAGGAGCAGGCAGTCCCGCCGGTGCTTGTTTGAGCGGCTGGAGCAGGAAGAACAGATATTGAAGAGGCACGACGGCCGTTGGATGGACATCCAACAGTCACTGCTTGTGCGTCAATCTTTTTTTAGGAAAGCCTCAAGTCTGTGGAAAACAGCATACAGCCCATCTGCCATTATTTCTAATAATTTACAGCCCATTTGCTAATTCTTAAGGGTTTTTTTGGAGCTCATATTCTTTTTGTTAGCATTACAGCCCATATTGTGGCCACGGTTAAAAAATTATATGAAATTTTGCATATTTCAATGCAGTCCGAACTTTTTTTAATCCCGAAATTTCGAGTCACATTCAAACTGATTTTAAAAATAAATGTATATCAATATAAAATCCAACAAATTTTCCACGCATAAAAATTAATGCAATTTAAAATCTCGAAATGAAAAAAAGAAATTTGAAACTAATTGTCGGTTTGATGTGTTTTAACAATGTACATCCCATTTCTCATTACTGATAGGCCATTTTCTCGTCCAGCCGAATGAAGCTCTCCTCATCTTGAAATATTTGCAGCCCAACAGGCCTGACAAAGTGACTTACTTGGCAAATCACAAAAAAACTGGGGTAGCCATTTTCAGAAAGAAAAAAACTACTGGGTTGGTCTGTGGTAAACATAAAAGAGAAGGTTGTCTAGACAGACCAGAGTGCCCCGCACAGCCCAGTTGACACCCTGCTTCCGTCTCAAAAACAAATTAGATAAATGCCACTCCAATTATGGCGATTCATAAAAATGCCACTGCAATTTCCAAACTTTGAAAAATGCCACTGCAATTTTTGCGAACTTTGGAAAACGCCACTGCAATTTGCAAACTTTGAAAAACGCCACTCCAGACTTCGAAAAATGCCACTGGAAATGGCATGAAATGGCATTTTTCAAAGTTTGGAAATTGCAGTGGCATTTCTCAGAAACACCAGATTTGTAGTGGCATTTATCAAATTAACCCAAAACAAAAATAACTGGGGAGAGCTGCTGGGTCCCTGGTGTCAGCCGCTCATTGTGCAATTCTCTCGTTTATTGACTACGTTGACAATGGCATCGGACCCAGATGTCAGAAATTCATTAGGAGGAACCATTTTTTATTGGCTTGAAATAAGGAGGCGCTTGCTTGTGTACTGCCATGACCTTGGCGGGTCCCTGCTGTCATTCTCTCCACGTACAATCATCTCCTGATTGTGTACGCGTCAACTTGGTAGGCCCACAAGTCAGCCTCTAAACCCATGGAGGACAAATACAACCCATTTAAAAAAATAACAGCCCATTCCATATGTTCAAACAGAAAGTTCAACATTCAGAGCAAAGTAACAGGTCTGATCCACATATAGAGTACTGAACTTCCACTTTGACAACCATCATAGCCAAGTTAACTATCTACTCCCACTAATACTCTAGTAGCGTACAAGTACTAACTTACTCTTAGCTAACTAGACGATCCCAACCGCCATCTGCGGTACACGCTAAACGCCAGCACCGGCGTCCTTCGCCTCGCCTCGGACTTGCCAGAGGTGCGATAGGGCGCGTTGCTCGCGCGCGTTGTCCCTTTCTATGCCGGCGTGGTCCACCAAAGCTTCGGCTTCTAAGCGGGAAACCCACTAGACGAGCTGGTAGTAAAAATCAGCGTCGTGAACGCGTGCGTGCCCGACAGCCTCCAGGACTATTTGTCGGGCGCCGGCCTCCACGTAGTCGGCCCAGTTGTGGGCGCTCTACTCACGACTCAGAGCGTCGGTGCGCTGATGCTCCATGCCCCGCTGGCTGCGCAAATCGGTGATACGCTGCTCCTCCGCCAAACAGTCGCGCTCCAGCAACTCCTGCTCCTCCGCCAGGCGGTCGTGCTCCAACAAGTCCTCGATCTCCGCATTGCCATCTAAAGACCGATAGAATGCCTCCTCCCTCCGTCTGCCTTCCGGTGAAAAACCAAACACTAGTTCCGGCGGTGACCACCTCCGGCCTCGCCTATCGCGCATGGGCGGGGGCATGGCGGACATGGAAAGAGATAGGATAAGTGGCGAGCGACGTCCGGCCAGTGGGGGCTTATGAGGATAGGGCGAGTTAGGTCACGGTGCCACCATAGAAGGCCGGGAAACAGTACTTATAGGCGGAAGGTAGCGTGACGGTCATCGGAATTCAATGCATAATTAAGCAGGCATGGCTTAGCGCGCCAGCTTGCCATGGAAAACTAGAGAAACTGAAATTCTGACTATGACGTCCCGTCCCGTCCGTGCAGGGTCGCACGCCGGCATGACGGTCAAACGAGTGCACTCCAATCATCTCCCTCCTTGTCAATAATGATTCTACAGATTTAAAAGGCCCGCAACAATTAAAGTGCATCTTTTTCGCATCAGTTAGCTGCCTTAATTACGGCCAGCTGCATGCAGGCACTCAAAATCACTCGCAACCAGTACACGAAGCAGCATGCAACGAGTCGCAGCCGAGGGCATTAGTTGATGAACTTTAGCTGGGAGATAAGGCATTTGCGAACATTTTTGCTGGTAGTTTCTTCAGATTCGCATGGCATTTTCTTCAAAGCAGCTTGTCAGTTTCTTCAGAGGTAGGCATTTTTATTCAAAAAACTGCCACTTCGGATCTTGCGTCGCAACTAAAACTGCCAGGAGCGCATTAGTAGGCTAGCTAGTGATCGATCAGTAACTTGTAAACACTGAGCGAACAGATATAAGGAACTGTTAATGCATCTCAATGATTCACAGATCATATACAAATATGTAGCTCCAAAAGCAAAGATCAGCCACAACTAAAACCAACTAGTACGATTCCTATACATAAGATCAACATGTTAATGCATCTCAATGATTCACAGATCATATACAAATATGTAGCTCCAAAAGCAAAGATCTAGAAAAACATGTGTTCTTCCTACTAACATGGATGCTTCTCTTGGCCAACATTCAGTACAGTCTGAAAGACAAATTTGTTTGTGAAGTCTACAATTCCTCTTGCAAACGTAAGTGGTTTCACCAACAGCTGGAACCATGAGAATGAACCACACATGATGGAGGAACATCCACTGCAATATGATTTGGTCTTCTCTTGATCACACGGCAAGACTATTTTCGGAATACAAACTTTAACTTAGGCAAAATGATGCCCATTGTATAATCAGACCAAAGCAATGAAGCACCTAGTGCTGGCCAATAAATAGTACAGTACTACTTTTCTGCAGTCCATGAAGTGACTATCCAATCTTTCTGTGTCTATTTTCAAATGGCACTGCATGCAGTGACTATACTATTCTCTTGTGCAGTTCAACCAAAATTGTAGTCACTTTGTGTGTTTGCCAAATAGCAATGGTCAAACATCTCTGTCTACGCAAATATCAAGCAGCTAGTAAACATATACCCCACCTTGTATTTTCGGTTTAAACATGTCTCTTCCTCTTAGCATCTGTCATGTTTTGCACTGGACAATTTGATACATTCATGTTTTGCCCTGGACAATTTCATATTGGATTGATTTGCTTGTTTAGAGCAGAAATATAGCGCCTATTCTTCATCAGACCAAGGATATCCATGTTCGCGGTGATGGAAGAGGTGAAATCGATACAACCGAAATTGAGCATACAATCATTAAATCATGTCTTGCACCTCCATTGTAGGTCCACCCTGCCAATAAATTCACATGCAAACCACTAGTATTACTATCTAATGACAATACAAAAAGAGTAGCAAGATAGTAGCAAACCATGTACCTTCTTAATGAACAGCTCATAGTGCCACCAATTGGATATAAAGATTTGGAAGAAAACATGCTCCTAATGTTGAACCAGTTGGACTTTTTGTGCAGTTCCACTAAAATCGAGCATCCATGTTTGCATAGATATTGAAAGTGTGATTATTATAAAAGTGGCACTAGTTGAAGCATAGACTCACAAATATAAGCATTCCAATTTCTTAATGGGAAAAGGTAGCAAGACTGTTTCTAACCACCCGTTTGAAGGAATAAAGAAGGCAACAACAGTTGATGTCAGAAAGGCATATATAGTTCTTTCTGAAAGAATGATCGATTCCTGACCTTTCCTCTTCTTTTAAGCATATTTTGTGCAGTTCAACTAAAATAAAATGCCATCACCGCCTTGACAATTCAGTGACATTGTACAAAAGGAAATGACTTAACATTACATCATGATGTCAGGTATGTAGTCGACAGGCATTAGAGACAAACTTACAGACCTCCTCCGATAACATAATGAACATTAATTTTAACAAAGGTGTGACTAGCTTTACCGGGATAATTTGAGTGAACTCTACACCCTGTGTTCCTTAATATAAGACGTTTTCGCGATTCAGTTTAAAGTACCCAAACGTCTAGTATTTAGAAAAACAAGTAGTAGTTTTCTTGAGCACATATCTGGGAAAGCTTGCCACACTTTATTTATGTCCATACGCTAATGCAACACCATTCGAAATTTCGAATACTATAAATATACACTAATCCAGTGGCTAGTGCAACAGTAGAGTAGTTATTTTATTACAGGGTACAATACAATGGCTTTACTGAACAGATTTCAATAAACTCTGGCACTGGAAGATTTCTATAAGGATTAACAATACAAAATGTAAAGGTAACACGTTTCAGCATTGGTATACTAGTTGTGCATGAGCATTAAACCAAATACAAAAGTCCGAAGGTAACTAGCATTATTAAGTAATGACAGCATAAAAAATTGCAAACCATGTACCTCCAAGGTAAATATCATTTCGAACTCGGGGGGGGGGGGCCTTAAAAATTGCTATCCCAATCTTGATAGTCGATCAAACATAAAAACTTGATCGAAGAATCAAGAGAACAGCCAGAGGAGGAGGTGCCCACTCTTGACCTTTCCTCTTGTCTTCATAATTTTTTGTGCAGTTTAACCAAAAAAATGACATCAGTGCCTTGGCATTTTGGTGACACTGTACAAAAAAATTAACTTATCTCATGAAAGTGAGGTATGTAATCTATAAGCATTAACAGTGCAAAAATCTGAAGGTAGTAACAAGTTTCAGCGTTGGTATACTGGCTATGCAACATCATTAGAATGCCTTAGCTAAAAAATATTTAATACATCCACAATCAACAGCTAACCCTGAAATAATCCAGTGGCATTAAATGGCATTGCTTAAATTTATCGTGGCATTAGACTGAGTGCGGCATTAGTTAAATGTGGCATCACTTTAGCAGTAGCATTGCTTGACTTGACTGTTGGCATTATACTAACAGCAAAAAAGTGACAATAAGAGCATGGGAGGCCCATTCGGACAGTGGGCGCACTAGTACGATGTACCACCACGGACGCATAGAGTGGTGAGGGAGGTATGGTTGCCCAGAGCAACAAATATCTAGGCAGCATATGTGGATTACGTCCCATTTTTGTTATGTTTAGCCACCTTTTTCCTATGTGGGGACAACAAACCGATCGACTTGGTCATTCTCTATTGCGTTGTCATGCCTTTCTACCCTTCTTCAACCAAAAGACACGAGACTCGTTGCTTAGCTACTGATTTTCCCCTTTTCAACCTAGATGCGGGTTCGATGCCTACTCTCTTGGATAGTACAGTCTCCCTTCCTTTCCTTATCCAACCCAGACATGGATTAGTCTGCATGAAGTAGGGTTTCCTTTAATAGTGCAAATTAAGGTTTTTGTCTGCCTGACGAGCAGAGCAGAGGATAGCAAATTGGGAAGATGGTGGAGTGGAAAAAGATCCACATGTAGCGACATGGAAGATGGGGCAATAGAACAAGGGTATGGTTCAAAAAGAGGTAGCATACCTGAGGGTCGCAGGAAGTGGCTTCGCTTGTGGTCGTCGTCCTCCGCACGCACTACGGCAGCGAGCTTGGGGACGGAGGCCATCCCGCGCGGGCTCTAGGTCTGAGAGGATGGCCTTGTCGTCAGTGCGTGACCTCGCTCGCCGAAGACGAGTGCGTCAACGCTGCATGTCCTTTTCTTCCCCGGTGGATCTGTGACCACCGGTGAGGAGGGAGAGAGAGGTCATCTTTTTTAGATCTGGAGAGAGGGTGATAGTGTCAGAAACAAGTGGGCAGCCCTTAGCAAGAAAGCTCTGAAGCTCCAGCCTATATATCTTTTTTATACTACTAGTACTAGAGGTGGAGTAGTGGTAGAGTAGTTTATATTTTCTCTACAAACAGTACCAGTTAGTCGTGCTTCAAAACTGAACGGCACGCCATTAAAAAATAAAGTCAAGAAATAATGCGGCACCTCGGGCCAACACGGCCAGATCGCATTTTGCACGAGAAATTACACACCATGTTTCATTGACATGTGGTCCCGTTCCAACATGTCAGTGAGACGACGGCGAGTCCTTTTGTACAATTTCTGAAAGGACATGTAGGTCGGGGCGCCTCTTCATGTACCGTGGCATGGCAAACTGGCGACCGTCCACCGACTCTTCGCCTTTCCCTCTCGATTTGGAACTGCTGTCGCATGCTCTTCCTCCCTCCTCCATTTGCCTTCACCCTTCCTTCTGCCATTGTTCGACTGTCTTCTCCATGGAGGGAGAAAGCCGGAAACGACCCCGTTATTCTTGCCCCGATCTAAAAGATGACGTGGTGGGGGAACTCATTGATCGGTGCGACGTCATCACCTCGGCTAGCATGGCAGGTTCGTTCAAGAACATTTTGGACTTAACTAATAACATCATTACAAGGAACCCAAGGGTCCAGGAGCGGTTTGATCTCCCCTATCTTCTTCGTCGTGACCCTACTGACTGGCACGGGGACGAGGGAAGCCTCGCCTTGTGCAAGTTGATGTCGCTTGATAATAGTACGTATGATGTTAAGATGCCATCGCTTGAGGGCAAGGCTTAGGTAGGCGCAAATGGAGATTGGGTTGTTTATATTGGGTACAATTGCGAGTGGGAACTTGTGAATGTGTATGCTCGTCAGTGGATTCCACTTCCAAAAATCTCCGAGTGCCCTGAGGTTGAGCACACAGATGATCTACGTATGTTCAAATATGATCATGGTGACTATCATCTACGGAAGATAGCAATTTCTCGAGTTCCCAACCGCTCTTGGAATTACAAGAACTATCAAGTTGTTGCTATCTTCGACAAGTTTGTTGTCGTCCTTCATGGTTCGACTGGATGGATATTGCTCAAAAATCGGTTTCTATACACGGATGTGTATTGTGATGCAATTGAATACGAGGGTCTTGTGTTTGCTGCCACCACTCATGGCACTGTTTTTGCATGGGATCCTCGTAGTTTCGGTACGTTTGTCTTCCATTGTAATTATAATTGTTTCATCCACATGCATGCGAGTTAGCAAGTTTCCCTTCTCTACTAATTAACCTTCTTCTTGTGTTTCCAAGGTCTTGTGGACATTCCACCACCTATACTTGAAAAAAATTAAAACCAAGGTCCTATGGAGCATGAGGACGAGGAGGGCCGATATACTCAGTGGCGCCTGGCAACTTTCGATGGATCACCCCTTCTTGTCTGTATATAGTCCACTGCTGATGTTACTACTAAGGAAGCAGGTGTTGTCTCCCATGGCCGCACTCTCCGGACCTATTCCAACACCTATTGTATGGTATTCGAGATGGATACTACTATGCTAGCGCCAACACCTTCTCCCTGGTACAGTATTGATAGTCTTGGAGCAAACTCGCTCTTCCTTGGACAAAACTATCCAATGATGGTGAAAGGCGATCCAACTGCTGTTGACACAATGTTACTACCATTTATGACAAGCAAGTGTATCTATACGTCACACATTGCGGTGGTTCCCTACCCTAGTCGTGATATAGTAGGTCGCTTCAGCCTGGATGATCAGTCCTGCGTTGGTCTCAAGATTGACTATAGCTGGCCATTCCCAGCGAATCACTTGCGGTTCAAAGCAAGCATTTCCAACACCGAGGATTGGTTGAGTTGAAGTTCATTTCATTGCTTGTTATTTGTTGTGTGATGAAAACTTCAGTATTTATAATGTATCCTCGTTGTCGTTGTGGGTTGATGACCTGTTGTATGTAATAAAATGATATGCCTATGATAAACTTACTAAATTTATGAATGGCTTTCGAGTCGCTTCTCTGAGTGGGTGCTGCGACGAGGCAAAAAAATATTTTCCGAATACATAATTGTACATGCATTGCAACAGGTTATCGGATGAGGCCAATCAACAATAGTACACTATTTGTACTAGCTTCACATGTTGCACTATCTCTACGTCTACGTATATAATACAACAAGTTTTAAACTTGAGACCAGCCACCGATCCTCACAAAGAACACTTTTTAACCTAGCAGAGACTCCAGGAAATTTGGCCACAGTGTGAGGTTGGCCATATGTTAATGTGTTCGCTGTACGTAACCAGCACCTTGAATCCTCGATACTACTACTAGTACTATAAGTAGTAGGAGTACTAGGGTGGCATGGGCCAGAACAAGCATTCACGTCCAGGAGTACGGCACACGCCACCAGCACGACTTCCATCTGACACCATATTTGTTGGAGTCCGTGCTACAGCAATCTCTTCAACCTCATCGTTTCTCTAACTCAGCCATCACGCGGCGGGAGAGGTGGGGGTTTGCCGATAGTCGGTTTCCTCAACTGCGATCCCACTTGTAAGGCCAACTCCAACGCATGACCACAAACGGACCTCCATTTTGCCCGGATTTTGTCCGTTTGGGTAGGGCAATGGGGTCGTGTCCGGTCCATTTCTCGGATGCGGTGGCCGTGCGTCAAATGCGCAGACGCATCCCAGCCACGTACATTTTTCTTTGCAAACGCAGATCTTTTTTTCATCATTGATTTTTTGGTACATGGAAATACATGACCAAAATTTTGACTAGAAAAACAAGAACCACAAGAATACATTTTAGAAGATATCCAACTTCCATAACTGCTCCTGTAAGTTGGATTAGTGCCTTCTCAATGCATTCATTAATATCTGCGGAAGCTCAATCCTGTGTGCTTCTTTCTTCTTCGAGTGTAAAGAAGTAGACGTGTCTAGCCTCTATTCTATCAACAAGTGCACAAGTCTCATATCTAGCCTCTATGCTAGCTAAAAGTGCTAGAACATCTACTAAATTGCGCTCTATCAATATATCATTGTACTCTTCTTCCCAATACCAAAACTTGCATCCATTCTACACAATAAAATTTTAAGTTAGCACAACTAGTCTAATCCGAGAGCACAACCGAAGATTTGGTTGAGTTCTTCCTTCTTTTGCCAACACGTGGGACATCCAGCATCCAGGTCGTGTCATGCAAGAAAATAGAGTGGTAGTTGAATCCACGTGATGTGCATCTTGGGTTAAACTGTAAATAGAATCTTACTACTCTTGAGTAACTCCAAAAGCGGCCACCGAAGATCTTTGTTGGATTTGTTTTTCATCACCAGCACGTCGAGGTGAAAGATGTGCAGGTTCAGTGGGTCCTCTTGCGTTTTCACTGACATGTGGGACCGCATATGAGCAAACAGATGATGGGCTCCGCACGTCTGCTGGCTGGCTAAGAAGAGAGATAGAAGAGGGCTGAGCACGGACTACAGGAAATTTGTTCTATGTAACCATCACCTCGATATAGTGGGGTGGCATGGGCCATAACTAGCATTCATGTCTAGCAATATGGCACACGCCACCCACACGAGTCCCATTCGACACCAATTTTCTTGGAGTCAGTGCTACAGCCATCTCTTCTCCCTCCTGTTTTCTCAACCATCGCGTGGTGGGCGGGGTGGGGGTTTGCCGATGGTCGGTTTTCTCAACTGCGGTCCCATTTGTAAGTGAAAATGCAACACAACACGCATTCCCCCCTGAGCGGCGTGCCGGACCAACCATGTGGGGGTGCGACGCGAACACGGCAGGCTTTTCCTTTTGAACTTGTAACTTGTAAATTTTGGTTTTGCTCCATGGCGCAACCGATAGATAGAAATAACGATTTTCCCTAGAGTAATGAGAAGTTTGGTTCTGGCATGGTTCATGCATGGAGTACGTAGGAAAATTATGAAGTTGATGCGGAAGGTAAGATAATGACTAGTAGTACCATATACTACTACATGGATTTGATGGAAAGATAAAGATACATACGGGTCCATCAACGACATCCTCACGCCCAAGTGCACCGGGTCACCAACCGACGTGTGAGGAGCAGCGGCATTGGCGGCAAGCTCAACGTGCTTCTGAACAATGCCGTCCAAGGTTGCCCTGCGGTCCAAGAAGGCCAGCATCCTATCGTCCTCCTCTTGCATGTAGTAGTCCTTGTGGACGATTTGCACGTAGACGTGGGTGATTATGTTGATGGTGTCTTGCTGCGCCAGGAGCTGCGTGGCGAGCGCGACCTCGAGGTGGACATTCTCCGGTGCGACGGTGGGCAGTCGCAGGGCCACCAGTGCATCGAAGAGGTTGTCACCATATAGGCCATTGAGGGTGGCAGGCATCGCAGAGCCTGGGCGCGTGGGTTAGAGGTGTACATCAAGGTCGTCCATGAGCTTCTTGACGACGGTGAACTTGTCGAGGAAGCCGACGAGGACCTCGTCGAACAAGGAGACGAAGTTGTCGTCCAAGCGGCCCCTCGCCTTGGCGGCCTCAAGCACTACCTGGAGACGTTCCTCGGTGTCGGGCCGCAGGCCGGCGTCGTGGACCATCTGGCACAGTCGACTGATGCTCGCGCTCATCGCCTCCATGGGTCTAGCTTCTAGTCAAGTGATCTTGTGATTGGAGTGATTACTCTTGCCCTTGGGTGCGTAGGTGCGTAGGATTTCATAGATTGGACTGGTGGGAGCCTTTATATGAGAAGTGCAGACTGCATAGAATTCACATGCATGTTGGCCATCTACTCCTCGCCCCTCTACTGCATCTGCCTTTGGCTGTAAGACAGGTTGGCCAGCCACCTGTTGGGCCCACGTGTCATACACCCAAAGGCAGGTGCAGTAAGTCAATGAAGTTGTGTCCCCCTCCGTGCATGTGCATGCTTTCAGTGACTTGAGACTACCAAACAGCACATGCAGTGGTTAGTTCATTGCATGTAATCCTATTAAGTAGCAAAAAGACATTAAGTTGTCTCGCCGATAGGAATAAAACAATACACCATGTATTTATTTACAGAGGGAGTATTACATTTTTTGTGACATGCATTACTAGATATTGCTAGTCAAATACTAAATCCAGATGGATGTGGTAGTACTACTAAATCCAGGCGGTGGTGCTAGTACTAGTAGTAGTACTACCAATGTAGTAGCACTGTACTACCCGTTGGTCAAATTATTATGTGGTGCTCCTCACAGTGAAGTGACAAGACCCTACGCCGGAGATGACACCTGAGTATAGGCGCCGTGTTCGCATACCATAGTCAGCCTCACCATCTGCAGTCACTATCATCATGGCTATAGACCTAGCCTGCTTACAACTAGCCATGTTCGACATAATTCCCATGCGTAGATGCCCGTGCATTGCACGGAACACCAAGATTGGGGGGTGGACGGCGCCGGCAACGGCCATCGCGCCAGATTTTTCCATGGCCTTCTAGATGTGGTGGGGAGGAGATAAGGCTTATTGTGAGAGATAAGGAGTTGTTTGTAAATAGGGAACAAGTGCGGGCATATTTTTGCAAAACTAGAGAAGTTTGGTTTGTATGCGTCAGATCTAGATCCGGCGGCTATTCATGAAAGATGGCAGGCACAACATCATCACCAACTCAGGACCTGTTTGATTTGCAGGATTTTGAAAACGCAGGAATAGGACACGACAATATTACAAGTTTCAAACTGATATTACAAATGTTAGGAGTAATGTTGCACCTACGAAGAGGGAATTACTAGGAAGTTTACAGAAGAACTTTCGTTACTTTAGGTGGATGCAGCATTATTGTACAAATTAAAATCCACCACCCTGACAAGTCAGTAATGGGCAAATAAGTTTTCAAGTCTCTGGCCACTTGATGTTTCAAAAACAAATTCAGCTTCTGCGGAGACTTTGTCATTTAGGCTTAGATGCTTGCGGTGATCAGCACGCCATTCATTGCTGCGCCAGAGAATGCCAAACCTCATTACCTTGAGCACACTTGCCTCCAGAACAAAGAACCTAGCCAATTTAATTTTAGATGTGCTACCTCGGTAGTTGATCAAATCAATTTCTGTAAGATGGAGATCAAGGCATTCGATGAGATTGTTATAGTGCAGCACATTTTTCACTTTCGGGTCTTTTTTATCTGCAAAAGAAGAGAACATATTAGAGCAGCTGGCTGTATAAGATTGTCGTGTCATCAAGAGGTACCAATATCATTCGCTCATATAATAGGGTTGGCTGGCTAGTGATATTTTTTCACTCTCTCTCTCTCTTTCTCTTTCCTCTCATTTACCTAGAAGTACGTGAAGAGCTTGGGCATTTGTTGCCTTCCACTATGTGGCCGATGCCATATTTCACAAAAGTATGCCACATAATACGCATCAATGTCAAATCAAAAGATTTTGGCACTGCTCTCACGATGTGAGAGAGTTGGCACCGTTGTGCACACAGATGGTATAAACAAATCAATCAAATCAACTACACCAGCCTCTCACTCTCCCAAACAAGTGTTTTTTATTGCCCCGGTCCTCTCTCTCTCCCACGCAAGTTTTTTTTCATTGCGTGAGTTAATTTGGCACTGGAGCAAAGTAGGTGATCCAGATTGGGGCACCAGGTGAGCAATGGAGGGGCATCGATGCCAAATGCATCACAAGTGAATTTGGCACGTGTTTTGGCCTACACAGTGGAGGGTCGTTATAGCCCACTTTTGTACTACCTCTTATTTAGTATAAAATTTTGACCATAGATTTACGTAAGAAAATGCCAATGCATGTCATTAAAAATTACACCATTTGAAATTATGTTCAAATACGAATCCAACGATATAGTTCTTAGTGACATGCATTAACATTTTGTCAGTTAAATCTATGGTCAAATTTTGATACTACAAAATAGGAAGAGTAAACCAGGACGGAGCTAGTACTTGCTCTTAGGGTAACCATAGAGTTACTGGAGTAGTCTAAGTTACTTTCCACTATGACTAGCCTAGGCTACTATAGTAGTACAACAAAAAATGATGCAGGTGATCACGTGAGAAAAAATACTAAAAACATTTCTTTCAGTGCAGTGCGTAGATGCAGTTTTGAACACTACACTTGTCATCGTAATTTGGGAAAATTACGAAAAATTTGAGCTACGTTGTGATTACCGTTTACTAATAGGAAAGAAGTTTCACCTCGGTGAGTAGCTTCTCCGTGCACGGAAAGCATGTAAGGAATCCAACAACTTGATCCAGATTGGGGCCGATAGATTTTATTGCCAAGATCTTCACTGTGCGCATAGACTGGGTCAAGCTTGTGGGAATCATTTTCTGGAAGACGGTTGTAAATACATCAAGAAGAAATTTAAAAATGTGAATTTCAAGAAGACAGAGAATAAGATGAGTGTTGTACTTGAATGATTACGGATCCAATAAAGAGTTCAGAGAATTTGGCAGACGAGTGCACCAATGCTGTCAATTTCGGCGCGTCAATGACGCTAATTTTTGTTGGACCTTCTAGATCCGATACAAGCAATCTCTCAAGGAAAGGCGCATTCTCAATGACCATAACGTGGAATAGCTGGAGTGATCTCTTCCTAATTGATGTCTTGTTGCGGGGCCAGCAAGACACATAAATCCATCGGAGACTCGTTGAGGCGATGTGGAGGCTAATGAACCCATGGATCTGCTCAAGATGAAGGTACTCGAGCGCAGTACAGCTGTGGAGAAGGTGCTCCATAGCCTTCTTCGAGATGACAATGTCGAAGAGGTTGAGCTGCTTGAGTTGAGGGAGAAGAAGGGCGGGCGAGGCATTAATCTGGGGAAGATAACAGGAGCTGAAGCTGGCGCGGCGCAGCGCTGGCGCGAGGCAGAGCACGGGCGGCGGCAGAGAGCGACATCGTTCAGCTTCAAAGCTGAGCTCCTCGAGCTGATCTAGGGCGGGGGATAAGAACCACTCGTCGAACTTGGGTTGGACCTTGCAGTTGGTTCTGAACATGCGGAAGTCAAGGCGTCTGGCTGGCCCAGGGTGTGATGAAAGGATCTTGGAGACTGCGGCCATGCGTTTGCAATCCCCGTCGTAGAGGCAGTTGTCGATGGTGAGGTTGAGTGGGACACGGCGCCAGAGGGGGCACCACCGCCCGGAGAGCAGGGCGGTCAGCACGGCAGATTTGGTGGGGAGGAGGCCGATGATGATGAGCAGCATGTCGTCGGGGAGGCTGCTGTTGAAGTCCGGGCTCGCCGGATGCGGTTTTGGCTAGAGCCGCCTCCGCTTGTTGGCTACCTCGCCGTCTATCTCAACCGGCGGTGATGCCGGTGTACACATGTGCTGGTGTGTTGCATGCTGGGTGTGCACGAGTGCGTCCTTCTGTGCATGTCGCCGCACAGTGGTGAATTGTGCGCGAGTGCGTCCTCCACGAGGAAGAAGTGTGTCCTCAATGCGCCCTCAATTTACTAGCATGCGGGGTGCTACCCTGAGTGGTTTAAACTTTGTTTACTTCACCGCATGTCAGATGGGTCTCTAGTTTACTTATTTTCACCCACTGCCACTTGGGCCAGCACATGAAGATACAAAACACGAGCTGACAAGGCAGCATGTGGACTGGTTGACCGGTCAACTAAATAATATACGGAGCTATACGTTGACACTGTGAGCGTATAATCCATCGGTATAGAGTGTTCGTGTGAGAGGGGAGGCCCGTGAGAGATAGCAGAGAGAGAGAGAATGAGCTACTCCCTCCGTTCGATAATGTAGTTCCAACATTTTTTGAAAGTCACACTTTTGAAAATTTGACCAAGTTTATAAATAAATTACTTATATCTACAATACCAAAGATAAATGATAGTATGAAGTATGTACATGTTGTGATGAATCTAATGATCTTTCCAGATGTAAATGTTTTTCTCCACATATACCTGGTCAAATTTTTCTGAAGTTTGACTTTTCAAAACATCCATATGCTTTTGGACGTGAGAGAGTCCCTAACTAGAGAGAGAGTGTGTGAAATAGAAAGAGCGAGTGAAAAAAGTGTGTGTGCGTGTGTGAAAGAGACATGGACAACACTCGATAAAAGTCGAGAAAAAACGTGTGTGTTTTATGCAAACATATCACACATGCATCTTGGACAACGGAAGCAAGGTGAGGAGATAGTGTCTGGTTGTTTGCAACCGAGAGAGCAAGACCCCTAGCACGTGGCTAAGAGGGGTCTGACAAACAAGGGAGAGAGGTCGAGAGAGACGTACGGAGAAAATGCAGACATGGGGAGGAGAGAGTGTATGTTTGTCTTAGAGAGATCCCCTAGAGATCGTGATGGGACTACATGGGTGGGAGATCGAGTGACAAGGTGTGTGCGTGATAGAAGATACCCTGAGAGATATCGAGATAGACGTATGGATGGAAGGAGACAATACGTGTGTTCCTGATGGCTAGTGAGAGATAATCATACTTAGGGGGAGTGCTTGCGACTATGATGGAGTGAGGGATTATGGTACTTATTAGGGGGGGGGTGTGTCACATAGAGAGAGAACAAGGGCGGAGAGTGTTGGATGGGTCTATATGTATAGCGCGAGCGAGACATGTGTATGTGTGAACCAGGGAGATATAAAGTTTGAGAGAGATTGAGGAGCCCCAATAAGGCTGAGTGGTGCGTCAGATAACTGAGAGGGGGAAAGAGATATTCCATCCGCTCGATAATGCAGTGCATGTAATTTTTTAGAAGTCAAACTTTGGAAACTTTGATCAGGTTTACAAAAGTGTTATTTATATCTTCAATACCAAAGATACATCATACGAAACTACATCTCATGGTGAATCTAATGGTATATGTTTGTCGTTCCAGATGTAATTGTTTTTCTCCATGTACATGGTCAAACTTTGTGATGTTTGACTTTTCAATAAATCAATATGCTATGGACCGAGGAGAGTGCCTAAGTCGAGAGGGATCAAGTGCGTGTGAAGGAGAATGAGTAAGTGTGTAAAAAGAGTATGTGTGTGAAAGAGAAAGTGACAACAAACGATAAATTAGAGAGAGTGTGTCTTTTTTCGTTTCTTAGGCGAACATATCACACATGCATCTCCGAGATAGAAAAGTGGGGCGAGGAGATACATGAAGATAGCTAGTGTGTGATTGTTTGCAACGGAGAGAGACACCCCTATAGCACATGTCCAATAGAGGTCTGGCCAACAAGGAACAAAGGTCAAGAGGGACACATGGAGAACATGGACGCATGGGGAGGGCGAGAGGGTGTGTTTGTGATAGAGAGACCCCCTCGAGATCGTGAGGGGACTATATGGATGGGAGATCAAGGGAGGTGCGTGCGCGATAGAAAGACGCCCCGAGAGAAATCGAGATAGACCATGCACTTGTTTGTGATGGAGACTAAGATTAGCTAGTCATATACATATAGGGGGGACTGCGTGTGCCTACAATTGAGTGAGAGACCATCATACTTGGTTAGCTAGGCATGGGATTGTGTGTGTGTGTGAGAGAGAGAGAGAGACACGGAGAGAGAACGAGGGAGAGAGATAGAGTTTTAGATGGGCCTATCGAGTGCGAGTGAGATATGCATGTGTATGTGTGACCCAAGTAGATGGAGAGTTTGAGAGAGGGGAGAAGAGCTCCGAGACGACAGAGTGGTGCATGAGAGAGTTACGGGCAACGAGCCAAGGAATTTGTGTGCGTACGATGAGTGCACCCAAGATATCTAGCTTGGACTAGAGAATCATACATAGTGTGCGAGACAAACCTATAGATGGAGTATATATGC